>NW_018020775.1:287814-307990 GCF_002006095.1 Pseudomyrmex gracilis | reverse complement strand
AATGATATGTATAAATTATAATAATTTCTTATTGTATATATTAATATTTTATTATTATATATTAAAAAAAATATCTATTTTTTATATACATTTATATTTACAGATTATTAGGTCCGCATCCAAATTGTTACACGTATTCAAAACGACTTACGGAAACATTGGTGGCCAATGAATACCCTAATCTTCCGTGTATTATTGCTAGACCTTCCATCGGTAATTATCGCAATGTTTAATATTGGCTATAAGAACTAATATTTTGCAAAAAACTATGAGCAATCAAATTAAAAAATGGTTATGTTGCGCAGTATTTCCTATTTTATTGGAGCCAGTCCCAGGATGGGTTGACACTTTAAATGGAATTGGAGGCATAATTGTCGGCGCAGGCAAAGGTGTTATTAGATCGATACATTGCATACCAACTTATTGTGCCGAAATTATTCCAGTCGACATTGCAATTAATGATTTAATTGTCTTATCATATATGATTGGTACCAGCAAAATAAAGTACATACTTCTATTTTGTTTCATTAAATGCTTTTTTTTTATATTGCATCTAAACAACAAATAAATTATAATTATTGATGTGAACAGATCAAAAAGCATACCAGTGTACAACATAACGCAGGGAAATGTAAGGCCCATTACATGGGGTGAAATGTTAGAGAAAGGCAGAAAAATCATTTATGATTATCCTTTTGAAGGACAGGCTTGGTATCCGGATGGTGATATACGTACCAACAAATATGTGCACAACTTATTTGTCTTTTTCTTTCACATCATTCCTGCGTATTTAATCGATTTTCTCATGTTGATATTTCGACAGAAGAGATTGTAAGTTTTTGAAGTATCTTTTTATATATTTCAATAAAATATTTATTTTATTTAGTTATTAATCTTAATCTTTGCTTTTCGGCTTTGAATGGCTTCCGGTTACTTTACATTGTACATTTTACATATTACGTTTTACATTTCACATTTTTACATTTTTACGTATGACCCGAAATATCTTTCATTTTCATTTTAACATAGTAACATAGTAACATTTTAACCTTTTAGCAGTTTGGATATTTTAACGTTTTGTAATATCTTTTATCATCTTTTAACATATTTTAAATAATACCGCTAATACTAACTACTATATATTTATGTTATGTTGTCACTGTTCGTATTCCTAATATTGCTCTTTTCCTCTTTCTCGTCACTCACAGTTCGTACTGTGTGCCCTTGCATTTAATATCACTCTGTTTATCCTCTATTTATCGCTGTTTCTTTGGTATTCTTCTTTCTTTGTTTTTCTTTCCTCCTTTTCTATCTTTTTCTTATCTTCAATTCCTTTTTCTTTTATTCTTTTATCAATTTTCCTCATTACTACACAGCCTTTTCCATCTTCTCTTAAGAACTCTTCTTCTGATATTTCTTTTTTCGTTTTGTTGCAGTTCTTCAATACAAGTGTTATATCCTTTATTTCGACTCCGCATATTCAGCACATCTTTTTCTGCTCTGTTAGCCACTGTTGGTTCCCCTTCATTTCGTTCCCGCATCTGTATCTTGCTATCTTTGTCCTTTCTTTCTTACTTTTCTTTCCTCTTAAGTATGCCGGTACTTCTTCTGTTATTGCGTTTCTGTAGCTGACGTTATACCTCGATTCCTCTATCTCTTTCCATCTTTCCTCTTTATCTTTCTTTTTTATTCTCTCTACTTTTTTTTGCATATCTCCTTTATCTCCTTTCTCTCTCTTTTTTTTTAACTCCTCCTTGCTAATACCCACGTCTTGCATCACTTCTTTTCTCCATTTCTCTTACCTACGTTCTTCCCTTCTCTCTATTGTTTTCATGCACTCTACCACTAACTTCTTTTTCGATTGCCGTGCCTCCTCTTCATATTTCATCGCTCTTTGTGTAGCCTCCAGTCTTAATTCCTTCATTTTTGTCTCCTCTTTTACAATATAGTTTGGCGTTCTTCTATCCAATCTTACTATCCACTTTATATATGTTCTCGTCACTTTGTCCAATCTTTCTTTTTTCTTCCACCCCCATATCTTTGCGCCGTAGAATGCCACACTGCTCACCAACTCGCTGTACATTTTCATCCTTTTTCTGTAGTCCTCTTTGAATAGTTTTTCTCCGATGCTCTAGGTTTGCTTCATCGCGATCACCGCTCTTCTCATTCTTTCCACCACATGTTTCTCTGCTCCTCCACTTTTCTGCAGTATGTATCTTAAATACCTTATTTTCTTCACCTCTTCTATCCTTTTTCAGCAAACACAGAATATAACTGTTATATAACATAGAAGTAACAGCATAATATACGTAATATAACAGCTGTTAGACTCTATTAACATCGATGTCATGTAACTTTGTGTTATAAATGTAATATAATTATGTTATATATCTATTATATTGCTTGTTATTAGCTGGTAATGACAATATAACTTTTATATAACATTTCTGTAACTTTATAACAATTATATTACATTCTACTTACATGTTATATTTGTATTTCATATGTTGATATTTCAACAGAAAAGATTNTAAGTTTTGTAAGTANTTTTTTATATATTTCAAATTCGAGATAATCATANNNCTGTAAGAACNATTTGNAGGAATGCATGGTGTGCATAGAAATAATCATAATATTAATTGTCCAGACGTTTCGATTACTTTAATTGAGTCATCATCAGTGGATTGCTGATAAGAAAATTACAAACCAAAACAAAACAAAATTACAAAAAAAGTAACAAATTTAGTCCGCCTTTTGACAAAGATGTAATTTAAAATAGAAAATTGATTCGTCAACGTACCTCAACTTTGCATCTCCTCAGTATTTACAGTCAAATGACACAAAGATGTTATTTGCGTGCAAAAGATTTCTACTGAGGATATTCAAACCGAGGCCCACATTATAAGTACATAATAAAGATCCATCTGTCGTGAGACAAGATAACTAGGTAATTTTATTTAAAAGTGGAAGATAAGAGTTATCTAACAATTCTATATCACGCATAACATTAATACTATTAGAATTTAGTTTTATATATAACATCTCGGAAGTTAGTCTTTTAAAATAATAAGATTCAATGTCAAGCACATGAGACGAACTCCAATTAAAAGAATGACCGGTATTAAGACCATGCTCAGAAATGACAGAATTATGTTGGAGAGAAGTGACAGAATACTGATGTTCACGAAGTCTCGTTCTAAGCTGTCGTTTTGTTTAACCAACACAATTAGTTAAATAACATAATTAATTTAATTTTTATATTTTTTAATTAAATGTTTGTACATCTATTACATAAACTTACATACAGTAACATATAGTAACTCTACTAATATTGAGCATTACAATTTT
Source organism: Pseudomyrmex gracilis (assembly GCF_002006095.1). Taxonomy (NCBI): domain Eukaryota; kingdom Metazoa; phylum Arthropoda; class Insecta; order Hymenoptera; family Formicidae; genus Pseudomyrmex; species Pseudomyrmex gracilis. Next base: position 304,642 of record NW_018020775.1, on the reverse strand, counting down.
GACTTCTCAATTATGAAGCCAATAATTCTTCTCGTTATTGATAAATTTTTCGAGTATCATATTCTTGAGAAACTGCGCAACTCGTAATGTGNAGTCTACTCCNATTCTAAAANAATGAGAAACATATATCTTTTGTCTTTTCTTACCAGTTGAATGCTAACTCAAAGAAAAAAAATTTTTAATAATTTGTAGAAAAAATCTGTTCTAAGCGCTTAAAATTATTGAAATTGTACTGTAAACTATNATTAGCAAAATNNTTGAAATCCTCTTGTAAAATATGATATGTGGTAAAATTGTGATATTTTTATGTTTGATTTCTTTTTGTATTCTTTCGCGAATAGTATGGTCAGAATTCAAAAGCGAATTTCAGTCGGTCTGGAAGTATTGCAATANGATATTTTTATGTTTGATTTCTTTTTGTATTCTTTCGCGAATAGTATGGTCAGAATTCAAAAGCGAATTTCAGTCGGTCTGGAAGTATTGCAATATTTTACCACGAGGAATTGGAAATTTTGTAACGATAAGGGGATTGCAATAGCCAACAAACAATCACCAGCAGATCAAAACCTATTTCCCATTGCAATTCGTCATCTTGATGAAGACAAATACACTATGGATATAATTCTTGGAATACGGCAATACTGTATGAAAGAAGATCTATCTACTTTGCCAAAAGCCCGTCGTCATCAAAAAGTGTGAGTACTTTTAGTATTACACTTACTTTATTTAAATTCCATTCGTCGAGCCCTAGAAAATTTTTTGTCTTTTCAGTCACGTCTTCTTAAGAAAAAACTAAACATTCTCTGGTTTTGAATGAATAATCGTATGACAAAAAAAGAAAAAGTTAACGCTGTTCACGTTGTGTCTTTTGTTCAAACTACGTGCTTTGTCTCTGAATGTGCAACTGTCTAGACATTTGTTTCGATTATAGTTCATATTTCATACGTTTGTTTCAGAATGTATGTTATCCATATCACGACGGTGTGTCTATTTTATTTTGGAATATTCTATTGTATTTACAACACTTGCGAAATAGTGAAAATCTTGGTGAAGTATGTTATTGGAAAACTACAATCACTCGTTTTTGCATAATTGAAGAGATACATGGAAGTTTAAGATTTGTTATGATATATATTAGTATGCAAGTTTTGGAGCGCACATAGTAAGAAACAAGAATTCTTTTAATATTTTACACTATGTATCCATTACAATAAGGTTTTTGATGTATTTGTTAATATTATTTATAAGTGTAATTAAAACAAAGAGTCATAAGTATCTGTAAAAATCTGTAAAAATCTATAAAAAAATGTATTTTTTCTGTAAAACTGATTGCAATAAAAATTGCAGCACTTATAAAAAAAAAAAATTTAATTGATAAATATACTCACATAGCACGTAATATTACTGCATTATCACAGTAAAATTGCAATATATCAATAATATTACATATTATAATATAATATTACAATAATATTATCGACATATTACATTTATGTATAATAATGAAATATTACGGTAAGATTGTATTGTATTTCAAGTTGCAATATTATATATATAAAATGTGTTTATTATGTCTTCTAAACGTTAGAGATGTTATTTAACGTGAATTACTGTTTGGCACGTTGCATACATTGCATTGGACTATAAATAAAATATTTTAAAAGTAATGAATTTGTGTATGATATGTCGAATATATTTTTTTCAGTAATATTAGGAATTGGAATTAATTCGTAGCGTTTTTTTAATGAAAAAAATTATTTATTTTAAATGAAAATCAAAAAATACAATTATTAAAGTATTGCCCATCACTTTTTACTACTTTTGACCATCTTTCGGGCAGGGAACGAATACCGTGCCGGAAGAATGCTTTGTCTTTAGATGCAATTCACGAATCAACCTATTTTTGACAATCTTCGTAAGAAGTAAACTTCTGCTCAGACAGGCTATGAGCCATCGAACAAAACAAATGGTAATCAGAAGAAGCAACATCTGGAGAATACGGCGGGTGGGGTAGAACTTCCTATTTAAGTGTTTCCAGATATGTTTGTACCGGTCTTGCGACGTGCGGACGAGCATTGTCGTGCAGCAAAATGACTTTGTCGTGTCTTTTGGAGTATTCCGGCCGTTTTTCTTTCAATGCACGGCTCAAGCGCATCAATTGTAGTCGGTAGCGATCTTTAGTTATGGTTTCATTCGGTTTCAGCAGTTCATAATAAATTACATCCCTCTGATCCCACCAAATACAGAGCAGGAGCTTAGACCTATGGATATTCGGCTGTGCCACTGATGTTGATGGTTGGCCGGTCGTAACCCATGATTTTCTGCGCTTCGGATTGTCGTAATGGATCTATTTTTCATCACCGGTGACAATTCGATGCAAAAAACCTTTTCTTTTCTCCCGTTGAAGCAGCAGTTCACACGTCAAAAAACGCTTCCCCGCAAAAACACTTTGGTCGGCACAAATTTTGACATATTCAATAAATTATAAAGTGTTGATATTTACGATTCAAAAGAAGATTATGTAAAGCAAATGACGTCCAATGACAGCTGTTTCACGAAGAATACATTACTATAGGTAACAACGTGCTATGTGGGTATTATATTTATTTACCGACATAGCATGTAATATTACTGCAATATCACAGTAATATTGTTTTTCGATTGCAATATTAAATTTTAATATAGTAAAAATATCATAGTAATATTACTGTAATATCACAGGAATATTAAAATGTCCGCCGAATCGCATCTCAGTAATATTACGATGATATATCACAGTAATGTTGCGGTGATATATTAAGAATATTACTGTAATATTGTAAGGTTATAAATTAATTTAATATTAAATTACTTCTAAGGTGGAAAATATAGACCGATTGGAGTTTCAACACGGTTGTTAATGTGTCAGAAAGTTATGACTTTATTATTAAAATGTTACAGACGTTTCGGCCGTAGTTCCGGTCTTTTTCAATATATCTATACAATAATAAATTTTGAAATCAGAAATGGTAATCGAAACGTCTGTAACATTTTTAATAATAAATTCATAAGTATCTGACACATTAACAACCGTGGTTAGACTCCAATCGGCCTATATTTTCCACCTTAGAAATAATTTAAAAACTTGGAGCCGTTCTTATTAAAACTACATTGATAACTTACTAAAAAAAAAAAAAAATTAATCCGAAAAGAAGATAAATCACTTCAACAGAGTGATCAAAGACTTCATGAGTTAAATTTTTGTATTAACTGCTCCGAAGTGCATAACAAAAGATTTCGTGAGAGAAATCATAAAAATGATCCATTGAGTCATGAACGTGATTACATATAGAAGAATATAAAACATTGTATTTAGATGTATTTTATTTAAATTGTTTTTTATTTTATTTAAACAATAATAAAAATAACTGCGTTATATTAAAGGATAATACTATCGTCTGCGTCCTTAATATCGCTAAAAATCAAGATAATAAATTTATATATTATAGGAACAAAATTGATATATAAAATAATTTATATATTATAGGAACAAAACTGATAATAATTTATATATTATAGGAACAAAACCTTATATAATACAAATTTGTTTCTTATATCATGCGAACCACATTTAGGAATCAACATTTAGAAATAGTTACAGTAAGGCAAAAAAGATATATAGAATCATAGTTTTGTCAAAATATTTGCGCCAAAGCTTATAAAAAATATCGTACCACGATAAATTTATTATCTTACCAATCCTACACACAATTGTACCTACATTGTAAAAACTATATGCATAATAAATTAACTGTAATATCATTTTAATATGAACTTTACATATACATACACGTATACATGCATACACATATGTATATATACATACACATATACATGTACATACATGTATACATATACATATACATATATGTCTATAAGTTTATAAATGTTACGGATATATTTTTCACATTAATAATTATTCAAACAGTACAATGCAAAGTGATACATAGGTTTGAGTAATACTACTGAAAAAGATATTCGTGACATACAAAAATTTATTAGTTTTAAAATTTTTTATTCATATTTGGTAAAAAAGTTTTCATATATATTTATACACAAATTAAAATAATTATATCTAATTATGCAAATTTATATGCCGAATATGTCCATACAATTTTATAAATAGAGAATTTCTTTTTTTAAGAGAATGACTTCAGAGATGTTCCATATCAAATTACAAAATAACTCTATTAGTATCATGTTAGATACAAAAAAATTGTATAAAACTATATTTTTACTATATTTTTAAAACATTTTTGATATATAATCATATATACTTATACACAAATTAAACTTATTATATCTAATTATGCAAATTTATATACCAAATATGTCCATACAATTTTATACATGGAAAATGTTTTACTGGGTAGTTTAATGCAATATATACAACGTGCCAAACAGTAAATCACGTTAAATAACATCTCTAACGTTTAGAAGACATAATAAAAACATTTTATATATATAATATTGCAACTTGAAATACAGTCTTACCGTAATATTTCATTATTATACATAAATGTAATATGTCGATAATATTATTGTAATATTATATTATAATATGTAATATTATTGATATACTGCAATTTTACTGTGATAATGCAGTAATATTACGTGCTATGTAGGTAATAAAGGTTGGATTCAGCAGAACTCAGCGATTAGCACGGCCTTTACAATTCTTGCTTGTCATCAATATATACTTTCATATTTGCAATACAAAAACAAGCCATTAGCTCATGCGCTGAGTTTTGTTGAACGCATCCGATATATAAGAAAACTAACGTAACAATTAACTAAGCACCACTAACGTCAAAACATCAGAAACAGACAATTTTTGACCCGCTTAGTGGTTTCGCAGGTTAAAAAGAGTGTGCGAGTAATATTGGAAAAGAAAAAGTGTGTGCTCGCAAAAAATAATATACTAAAAAAATAATATAATAATATAATATAATTTGTGGCGACTAAAACCACCACAAATACATTGAATATACGCGAATGCGTAAAAATTAATAATATTAGATTGGTGCAAATGAAATGGCCGTTTTTCGTATTTTGAACTTCTCGTCATTGTAGTTCATTTTTCTTTTATGTAGATAGCGCTGTATACCATTGTATGTATATCATTTGAAAAATACATATTCTACAGGTTAATTTATATACTACTTTACTTATTGAATACGGTATTAGTTGTTGAAACTCGCGTTTAAGTCAACATGGAAAATAACAAAATTTGTCTAATTTATTTATATGAGTTTACATTCCATCATAGTGCGGCTGAAGCAAAGCGAAATATTAATACCGCTTTTAGCGAAAGTTCTGCCAGTGAAAGAATGACGAGGCGAAAAGTTTCGGTCTGGAAACATAAACCTCGACAATTTATAATATATATATATAATAAAAAAGTATAAAATTTACACATAATAAACAAACCAAATTATACAAAATTCATTAGTGCAGAACTTTTCTCTCTTCTTAAATATAGTTTTCAAAAAAGTATTTTTACATAATATATATATATATAATATACAAAAATAACATCATGAATAACGATGATCCTGCAATGATTGCACTAAGATGATTCGCCATAACGCAACAGTTTTGTCGAAATAAACTTTTGTAAATAATAATTGTCAAAAATTGCGAAATAGTCGTTATGCACTTCCTTAAGTATATACATGAATTAAGTTGATTTCTTCGTATGCAATTATATATTTTAAACATCACATAGCTGACATTTTTCCTCAATTATTAGAAAATTTCTTTGTGAAATTAATTTTGCAAATATACCGCTAAGATGATTTGCCATATCGTTATTCTTTTGCCGAAATAGTATTTGGAAACTAATTTTGCAAACAACTACAAATATTTTATAAAAGATCAATGTTTTTCCATCTATTTCCTAAAATATATCTGTATAATTGCAAATTACAATTTTAGTGCAAGATTTCGTCACATAATTTTGTAAATGTTTTCCTATCAGGGTACTGATACCTAACTTTACAAAAGGCATTTTTTCACTGCAAATCAGTGATATTATCATTTCCCAGTAAACTTTTTTATCACTGAATCAATTAGTGAAATTTTAATTGATTCTAAGAGAGCGCAGTTTGGCCATAATACTTAATCGCTTTTTCTGGTTAAGAAAAATCAATTTTGTACTAAAATAAACAATAAATATCGTACGTGCATAATATTGTAAGTTATATTGAGACCTTGAATAAGTTCTCGCTGTTTTCCAACAGATGATTTTACCAGAACTGCGTGCGTGTAGTTTAAGATGGTATATATATAACGCATCTATAAGGAAGTACCATAGGCAAGCTTGAAATTCAGTGTCATTTCACCGAAGTGTATACAACGTTTTTTTTCATAGTCTTAAACATGTCGAATTTTGTGCCAAAAAAGAGTATTTGCGGGCAATTTTATTGCACTATTTTATTCAAAAAAAATCTGCAGCTGAAGCACGCAGAATTCTTGTTGAGACTTACGGCGACCATGCTCTGTCGGAAACAACATGCAGAGATTGGTTTAGACACTTCAAAAATAATGATTTTGATGTTGAATATAAAGAACGCTGTGGCGCACCGAAAAAGTTTAAAGACAAAAAATTGGAGGCGTTACTTCATGAAGACTCATGACAGACGCTGAACTTGTAGAATCATTAGGAGTAGATGACACAACAGTTTCGAAACGTTTGAAAGTATTAGGAATGATTCAAAAGCAAGGACATTGGGTGCCGTACGAGTTGAAGTCGAGAGATGTCGAACGGCGTTTTTTCACGTGTGAATAGCTGCTTCAACGGCAGAAAAGGAAAAGTTTTTTGCATCGTATCGTGACTGGCGATGAAAAGTGGATACACTACGATAACCTTAAGCGTAGAAGTAAGCGTAGAAAGTAGATCGTGAGGTAAGCCCGGCCATGCATTAACATCATCGGCAAAGCCGAATATCTATGGTTCGAAGCTTCTGCTCTGCATTTGGTGGGATCAGCTGGGTGTAGTTTATTATGAGCTGCTCAAACTGACCGAAACCATCACGAAAAATCGCTATCGACTACAATTGATGCGTTTGAGCCAAGCATTGAAGGAAAAACGGCCGCTAAACGAGCAGAGACACGACAAAGTGATTTTGCAACATGACAACGCGGCCACATGTTGCACAACCGGTGAAAACCTACTTGGAAACGCTTAAATGGGAAGTTCTACCCCACCCGCCGTATTCACCAGACATTGCCTCTTCCAATTATCACTTGTTTCGATCAATGGCACATGGCCTGGCTGAGCAGCACTTCCATTCTTATAAAGATGCCAAAAACTGGGTCGATTCTTGGATAACCTCAAAAGACATGTCGTTTTTCCGATGTGGAATTCAAATGCTGCCAGAAAAATGAGAAAAAGTAGTGGCTAGTGATGAGCAATACTTTCAGTGACATGTTTTTTACGACTTTTTTTAAATAAAGCACTAATTTTCACGAAAAATCAGCGAGAACTTATTCAAGGTCCCAATATTTTTTAATAATATACAAATATTGTAAAATTATTTAAACTTAAATATTATACAAACAATTAATTGTTGTAAAACGTATAAATATTAAAATATTTTACATAGACGTCATTTTAATATTTATATAATAATTATTGTCGATTAAATATTCAAATTTAAACCCAATTTTATGTATATTATGTATAAAGATTATGTATATATGTCTATAATTTGTAAAAATAAATTTAGGATATATGTTAATAATTCTTTATTAATCTAGCCGAACTGCAAGTCTTGCTTGATTTTTGCTCTCAATTTGCTGTCAGAATGTGTCGCACAGATCTTGCTTTATATTTGGCGTCAATGTGGTTTCGGGTTATCAAGCTTTGCTCGGTTTTTATCAGCAATTTGCTGTTATTTTTTGTCGACAAGCTTGGATATATTTCTGCTAGCAATTTTGCGACATCGGCAGATATAACAAGCTCTGCACTATATTTGATGCCTTTCTGCTAACAAACATTTGTTACAAGAATTTGGCAAAATCTGCTTTGACAGACTTGGCTATCTGAGGAATTAAAATGAACGTTCTTTATAATATTCTAAAGACTGTTTTTATTGCAATTAACTCACATACATATCAAGTATTTACAAACCATAAGCGCAATTTCACCGGCTGAATTGATAGAAAAAAAAACAATAATGTTCGCACTCATTTACAAGCTAACGTCACAGCCGAGCGTAACATCAACAACACACAGACAGATTTGTACTATGCCCAGTGTCTCTCCTATTCACAATGATCTCAATACTGGTCAGTTACGAGCAAATTATTTATAATTCATAAAAAAACTCGAGTTTTTTACGCAAAAAACTTTATACTCAATTTAATTATTCAATTCAATAATGTTCCGAGTTTTTTTTAATACTATATACCTCATTTCTAGTACCATATATCGAATTTTATTTTAATTATATCATAAAATATTCTGAAACTACAAAAATCAATAAATTGTTATGACTGCAAAGTCTACATGTTTTATATGATTATATTTGCATGAGATTATACTAAATGGTTTTCTTACGTATATTGTATAATGGTATAAATTATTATTAAAAAAACTTGTTTAAAAAACTTGTTTTTTAATAATAATGTATTTCACAAGTAATTATGTAATCAACAAAACAACTATGTGCAATTTATACATAAATCATATAAATACACCAGTAGAAGAAACATTTATAATCATTTTGCTAGTAACATTCGCCGGACTCGACAACGAACGTATGAATATAACACAATTCTTCTGATAGTGCTATTGTGTACAATTTTATCTAAGTTGTTCGCAGAAATAAGTGTTACAATAGAAAGATTGTAAGTAGAAAATAATTTTTTAATATAATGTTTTATAATTTTCATGACATTATATATTTTAAAAACATAAATTATAAGAGAAAAAATAAAATTTAAAAAGAAGGAATTAAAACATTAAATTGGTGAAAAAAAAGAATGTTTTTAAAACCTGGTAGCTTTTGGAAGAAGGATTCTGCAGAAATATATAGTGTATTTTCTTTTTAATCTTTGGTTACTTTTTTTAACGCAGCACGTGATTCTGATCTTGTTAGTCAATAATCTCTAAATTATCGAAAAACCAGACCACAATATTCAAGATGTTCCGGAATTGCCGTTCAATCTCTTGTGAGCAGATAGAAAAGATTATATTAAGTCAAACAGTTCTTTGCCAAGATTCGTAATAATTACCGAAATCTTAATTAATAAAGATTTGCGAATAAATGAGCATCATAAGAGTCAGTCTACAATGAAGATACTAAAACAGTAAGAGTAGAGAGTAAACTATTTTACGGTGAAGTAACAACGAGAATAACGGAATGAGTAGATTCTATTTCACACTGCCTACTGCCTTACTGTTAGCTAATGAAAGACGAGTGTTATAAAACGCAAAATAATTACTTGTATAGACAAAACTGATATAACTCCAAGAACCTTACTTCTTACTCTATACTGCCTACTTCCTTTGTAGACGGCCCTTTACAGCATGCTGAAGTGGTGGAAAAAATGCGCACAACAGCAGCGAGGTCTACCTGCATAAACTTACTGCTGTTGTGCGCATTCGGTTCACCGCTTCAGCATGCTGCAAAAAAGTCAAAACTGAGAACACTGGCGCCGGAATGTCGCGCCGTACGACAGCCCGATGCATGCTCACTCGCAAATCTTTATTCATTGAGATCTCAATAATTATTGCAAATCTCGAAAAATGATGACGAACTTTTTCATTTAATATAACCCACTCTAATTTCCAACAAGAAATTGTACGGCACTTACGGAATACTGTACACATAACATAAACAGGAAACTCTTGTGACAATTCAAGATTATGGACGAATCGAGATCTGCAGTTCAGTCCTTCTACAAGGATAAGATCATTTTTATTACCGGCGCTTCCGGTTTTATGGGCAAAGTTCTCATTGAAAAATTACTGTACAGCTGCTCTGATCTCAGTAAAATCTATATCCTCATACGAGACAAGAAAGACCGCAATTGGGAAAATCGATTTAAGGATATGTTCAACATACCAGTAAGAAATTGTTTTTATGTATGAAGTAGATATATTTAAACTACAAATTTTGCGAAAAAATAAATTAAAACCAAATAGATAAATAACTGTCTCGTATAAATGTTTCGCAATTATACGTATCAAATATTCAAAAATGGCTTTTTTGCTATTTTTAAATTAATCTTGTTTTTTTGTACACATATTTTTTACAAGAACTTCAAAATTATTTATATAAACTTATATTAATTGCACGGTTTTTTATTTAACTGATATTTTTACAGTTATTTCGAAGACTACAGGAACAGAAACCTCAAATTTTTAAGAAAGTAATACCACTAAATGGCGATATATTATCAGATAATTTAGGTCTTACTACCGTACAGCGCGAGTGTTTGATACAGGAAGTAAACGTAGTATTTCATTTAGCCGCAAGTCTTAGATTGGAGGCGAAAATGAAAGACTCTATCAAAATGAACACGGTAGATTATTATAACTATCATAAATATCAGTATTCACCGTAGCAGCTAGGTGTATTAATATTATTTTTAAGTTTTGTTTATTATTTTCTGTACTTTTAATTTCCCTATAACAAATATTAAAATAATTAAATGTGTGTGTCCAAAAACTAATTATACAAATAAATACTTGATATAATTAATATACAACTTTAAACTGCAAAGTTTTTATATTTTGTGTAACAAAATGAGTATATACGACATGATTAATTTAATTTCAAAAGATGGGTACACACACAGTACTAAAGTTGGCAAAACAAATGAAACACTTGCAAGTTTTCGTACATTTAAGTACGGCTTATTGTCATGTCGATCAAGACGAACTTGGCGAACATATCTACGATTCTCCTCATGATCCTCATGATATCATGAGACTCGTTGAATGGCTGGACGAAGAAGCTATCGATCTAATTACACCTAAGTAATTAAATTTTTATAACATTAACAATGATATGTATAAATTATAATAATTTCTTATTGTATATATTAATATTTTATTATTATATATTAAAAAAAATATCTATTTTTTATATACATTTATATTTACAGATTATTAGGTCCGCATCCAAATTGTTACACGTATTCAAAACGACTTACGGAAACATTGGTGGCCAATGAATACCCTAATCTTCCGTGTATTATTGCTAGACCTTCCATCGGTAATTATCGCAATGTTTAATATTGGCTATAAGAACTAATATTTTGCAAAAACCTGATGAGCAATCAAATTAAAAAATGGTTATGTTGCGCAGTATTTCCTATTTTATTGGAGCCAGTCCCAGGATGGGTTGACACTTTAAATGGAATTGGAGGCATAATTGTCGGCGCAGGCAAAGGTGTTATTAGATCAATGCACTGCACACCAACTTACTATGCCGAAATTATTCCAGTCGACATTGCAATTAATAGTATAATTTTCTTATCATATGTGATTGGTACCAGCAAGATGAAGTACATACTTCTATTTTAGTTCATTAAATGCTTTTCTATTTTATATCTACACAACTAAATTATAATTCTTGATGTCAACAGATCAAAAAGCATACCAGTGTACAACATAACGCAGGGAAATGTAAGGCCCATTACATGGGGTGAAATGTTAGAGAAAGGCAGGAAAATCATTTATGATTATCCTTTTGAAGGACAGGCTTGGTATCCGGATGGAGATATACGTACCAACAAATATGTGCACAACTTATTTGTCTTTTTCTTTCACATCATTCCTGCGTATTTAATCGACTTTCTCATGTTGATATTTCGACAGAAGAGATTGTAAGTTTTTGAAGTATCTTTTTATATATTTCAATAATATATTTATTTTATTTAGTTATTAAGCTTAATCCTTGTCTTTCTGCTTTGGATGACTTCCGGCTACTTTACATTTTACATTTTACATTTTACATTTTATATTTTACATTTTACATTTTACATTTTACATTTTACATTTTTACATTTTTACATTTTTACATTTTTACATTTGACCCGAAATAACTTTCATTTTCATTTTAACATATTAACATAGTAACATTTTAACCTTTTAACATTTTGGATATTTTAACGTTTTGTAACATCTTTTAGCATCTTTTACCATATTTTAAATAATACCGCTAATACTACTAACTAACTACTATATATGTATGTTATGAAATCACTGTTCTTATTCTTTTAATATTGCTTTTTCCCTTTCTTGTCACTCACAGTTCGTACTGTCCTTACATTTAATATCACTTTGTTTATCCTCTATTGATCGCTGTTTTTATGGTATTCTTCTTTCTTTGTTCTTTTTTCCTCCCCTTCTATCTCTTTCTTATCTTCAATTCCTCTTTCTTTCCTTATTTCATTAATTCTCCTCGTTACTTTACAGCCATTCCTATTTTCTCTTAAGAACTCTTCTTCTGATATTTCGTTTTTTGTTTTGTCGCAGTTTTTCAATACATGTGTTATATCCTTTATTTCGACTCCGCATATTGTGCACATCCTTTCCTCCTCTGTTAGCCACTGTTGGTTCTCCTTCATTTCGTTTTCGCATCTGTATGTTGCTATCTTTGTCCTTTCTTTCTTACTTTTCTTTCCTCTTAAGTATGCCGGTACTTCTTCTGTTATTGCGTTTCTGTAGCTGACGTTGTATCTCGATTCCTCTATCTCTTTCCTTCTTTCCTCCTTATCTTTCTGTTTTATTCTCTCTACTATATTCTCTCTACTATTTCTTGCATATCTCCTTCATCTCCTCTCTCTCTCTCTTTTCTTTTAACTCCTCCTTGCTAATACCCACGTCTTGCATCACTTTTTTTCTCCATTTCTCTCTCACCTACATTCTTCCCCTCTCTCTATTTCTTTCATGCACTCTACCACTAACTTCTTTTTCGATTGCCGTGTTTTCTCTTCATATTTTCTCGCTCTTTGTATAGCCTCTAGTCTTAATTCCTTCATTTTTGTCTCCTCTTTTACAATATAGTTTGGCGTTCTTCTATCCAATCTTAATATCCACTTTATGTATTTTCTCGTCACTTTGTCCAATCTTTCTTTCTTCTTCCACCCCCATATCTCTGCGACGTATAATGCCACACTGCCCACCAACTCGTACATTTTCATCCTTCTTCTGGAGTTCTCTTTGTATAGTCTTTCTCCGATGCTCTAAGTTTGCTTCATCGCGATCACCGCTCTTCTCATTCTTTCCACCACATGTTTCTCTGCTCCTNATGAGCAATCAAATTAAAAAATGGTTATGTTGCGCAGTATTTCCTATTTTATTGGAGCCAGTCCCAGGATGGGTTGACACTTTAAATGGAATTGGAGGCATAATTGTCGGCGCAGGCAAAGGTGTTATTAGATCAATGCACTGCACACCAACTTACTATGCCGAAATTATTCCAGTCGACATTGCAATTAATAGTATAATTTTCTTATCATATGTGATTGGTACCAGCAAGATGAAGTACATACTTCTATTTTAGTTCATTAAATGCTTTTCTATTTTATATCTACACAACTAAATTATAATTCTTGATGTCAACAGATCAAAAAGCATACCAGTGTACAACATAACGCAGGGAAATGTAAGGCCCATTACATGGGGTGAAATGTTAGAGAAAGGCAGGAAAATCATTTATGATTATCCTTTTGAAGGACAGGCTTGGTATCCGGATGGAGATATACGTACCAACAAATATGTGCACAACTTATTTGTCTTTTTCTTTCACATCATTCCTGCGTATTTAATCGACTTTCTCATGTTGATATTTCGACAGAAGAGATTGTAAGTTTTTGAAGTATCTTTTTATATATTTCAATAATATATTTATTTTATTTAGTTATTAAGCTTAATCCTTGTCTTTCTGCTTTGGATGACTTCCGGCTACTTTACATTTTACATTTTACATTTTACATTTTATATTTTACATTTTACATTTTACATTTTACATTTTACATTTTTACATTTTTACATTTTTACATTTTTACATTTGACCCGAAATAACTTTCATTTTCATTTTAACATATTAACATAGTAACATTTTAACCTTTTAACATTTTGGATATTTTAACGTTTTGTAACATCTTTTAGCATCTTTTACCATATTTTAAATAATACCGCTAATACTACTAACTAACTACTATATATGTATGTTATGAAATCACTGTTCTTATTCTTTTAATATTGCTTTTTCCCTTTCTTGTCACTCACAGTTCGTACTGTCCTTACATTTAATATCACTTTGTTTATCCTCTATTGATCGCTGTTTTTATGGTATTCTTCTTTCTTTGTTCTTTTTTCCTCCCCTTCTATCTCTTTCTTATCTTCAATTCCTCTTTCTTTCCTTATTTCATTAATTCTCCTCGTTACTTTACAGCCATTCCTATTTTCTCTTAAGAACTCTTCTTCTGATATTTCGTTTTTTGTTTTGTCGCAGTTTTTCAATACATGTGTTATATCCTTTATTTCGACTCCGCATATTGTGCACATCCTTTCCTCCTCTGTTAGCCACTGTTGGTTCTCCTTCATTTCGTTTTCGCATCTGTATGTTGCTATCTTTGTCCTTTCTTTCTTACTTTTCTTTCCTCTTAAGTATGCCGGTACTTCTTCTGTTATTGCGTTTCTGTAGCTGACGTTGTATCTCGATTCCTCTATCTCTTTCCTTCTTTCCTCCTTATCTTTCTGTTTTATTCTCTCTACTATATTCTCTCTACTATTTCTTGCATATCTCCTTCATCTCCTCTCTCTCTCTCTTTTCTTTTAACTCCTCCTTGCTAATACCCACGTCTTGCATCACTTTTTTTCTCCATTTCTCTCTCACCTACATTCTTCCCCTCTCTCTATTTCTTTCATGCACTCTACCACTAACTTCTTTTTCGATTGCCGTGTTTTCTCTTCATATTTTCTCGCTCTTTGTATAGCCTCTAGTCTTAATTCCTTCATTTTTGTCTCCTCTTTTACAATATAGTTTGGCGTTCTTCTATCCAATCTTAATATCCACTTTATGTATTTTCTCGTCACTTTGTCCAATCTTTCTTTCTTCTTCCACCCCCATATCTCTGCGACGTATAATGCCACACTGCCCACCAACTCGTACATTTTCATCCTTCTTCTGGAGTTCTCTTTGTATAGTCTTTCTCCGATGCTCTAAGTTTGCTTCATCGCGATCACCGCTCTTCTCATTCTTTCCACCACATGTTTCTCTGCTCCTCCGTTTTTCTGCAGTATGTATCTTAAATACCTTATTTGCTTTCCTTCTTCTATCTTTTTCCAGCAAACAGAATATAACTTTTATATAACATAGAAGTACCAGCGTAATATACGTAATATAACAGCTGTTATACTTTATTAACATCGATGTTATGTAACTTTATTTTATAAATGTAATATAATTATGTTATATATCTATTATATTGCTTGTTATTAGCTGGTAATGACAATATAACTTTTATATAACATTTCTGTAAATTTATAACAATTATATTACATTCTACTTACATGTTATATTCATATTTCATATGTTGATATTTCAACAGAAAATATAGTAAGTTTTGTAAGTATTTTTTTATTTATTTCAAATTCGAGATAATCATAGGGCTGTAAGAACCATTTGCAGGATGGTGTGCATAGAAATAATCATAATATTAATTGTCCAGACGTTTCGATTACTTTAATTGAGTCATCATCAGTGGATTGCTGATAAGAAAATTACAAACCAAAACAAAACAAAATTACAAAAAAATTAACATATTTAGTCCGCCTTTTGACAAAGATGTAATTTAAAATAGAAAATTGATTTGTCATCGTACCTCAACTGTGCATCTTCTCAGTATTTACAGTCAAATGACACAAAGATGTTGTTTGCGTTCGAAAGATTTCCACTGAGGAAATTCAAACCGAGGCCCACATTATACGTACATAATAAAGATCCATCTGTCGAGAGACAAGATAACTAGGCAATTTTATTTAAAAGTGGAAGATAAGAGTTATCTAACAATTCTGTATCACGCATAACATAATTACTATTATGATTTAGTTTTATATATAACATTTCGGAAGTTAGTCTTTTAAAATAATTAGATTCAATGTCAAGCGCATGAGACGAACTCCAATCAAAAGAATGACCGGTATTAAGACCATGCTCAGAAATGACAGAATTATGTTGGTGAGAAGTGACAGAATACTGATGTTCACGAAGTCTCGTTCTAAGCTGTCGTTTTGTTTGATTAACATAATTAGTTACATAACATAATTAGTTTAATTTTTATATATTTCATTAAAATATTTGTACATCTATTACATAAACTTACATACAGTAACATATAGTAACTCTACTAATATTGAGCATTACAATTTTGACTTCTCAATTATGAAGCCTATAATTCTTCTCGTTATTGATAAATTTTTCGAGTATCATATTCTTGAGAAACTTCGCAACTCGTAATGTGCAGTTTACTTCTATTCTAAAAGAATGAAAAACACATATTTTTTGTCTTTTCTTACCAGTTGAATGCTAACTCAAAGAAAAAAAAGTTTTAATAATTTGTAGAAAAAATCTGTTCTAAGCGCTTAAAATTATTGTAACTGTACTGTAAACTACCATTAGGAAAATTATTGAAATCCTCTTGTAAAATATGATATGTGGTAAAATTGAGATATTTTTATGTTTGATTTCTTTTTGTATTCTTTCGCGAATAGTATGGTCAGAATTCAAAAGCGAATTTCAGTCGGTCTGGAAGTATTGCAATA
>NW_018020775.1:271612-285349 GCF_002006095.1 Pseudomyrmex gracilis | reverse complement strand
TGTTGGTCGGGATGGCCTATGCGGATATTCTCGATCAGCATTGAGCGACGTATTTTATCTAAGAAATTTAAATGTATTTGAAAAGGACCTAATACAAGGTCGAAAGCGTTTATGCTACTTAATTGTTAAAAACCGGATTTAAATATATACACTCCAACAACAGTGTTATTGATTCAATAGCCAATATTCATTTGTTCTTTGAAAATTCTTGAAACTACATACAATCATCTTTACATAATTTATTGATGATATCACAAATCTTCGCACAATATATTTTGCGCGAGATATGAAAATCAATTCTCAAGTTGCAATTTACACATTGCACTGCAATATTTTTATTAAATAATAATTAAAATAAATAATAAACAAAATGTGTAAAATAGCTTAAGAATAAGTAGATAAAAACAATTATAATTTAGTAAGAAGCAAGTGGTCTCGCGGACTGAGTGCAGGGGCTGCGGATATGGGCTTGCGGAGATATATCGAGTTCAAATCTCACTAATCACCTTAGGATTTTTCAGGTCCGGTCCCTTTTAATGGAGTTCATCGGTTGATCGGCGAGCGGTATCAGGCTTTCAAAAACTAATTCGAGTGAAATCTCGAACTTCCCCTCATTTTTAAAACTTTTGCAAGAGATATCATTTGCATGTTTTTGATGTAGACATTAGCAGTCTCAGGCATATCCCTGAGATATTATTTGAACATCATTACTCGTTCGAAAATGTCTCGACGAGATATCTTTTGCACATTCAAAGTCTCTGTGAAATATCTTCAAGACATCTTAAATACATCATTGTGCCGTCTGGGAATCCACGAATCAACCTATTTTTGACAATCTTCGTAAGAAGTGAACTTCTGCTCAGATAGGCTATGAGCCATCGAACGAAACAAATGGTAATCAGAAGGAGCAACATCTGAAGAATACGGCGAATGGGGTAGGACTTTCTATTTAAGTGTTTTTAGGTAGGTTTGTACCGGTCTTGCGACGTGCGGTCGAGCATCGTCGTGCAGCCAAATGACTTTGTCGTGTCTTTTGGAGTATTCCGGCCGTTTTTCTTTCAATGCACGGCTCAAGCGCATCAATTGTAGTCGGTAGCGATCCCTAGTTATGGTTTTATTCGGTTTCAGCAGTTCATAATAAATCACACCTCTCTGATCCCACCAAATACAGAGCAGGAGCTTAGACCCATGGATATTCGGCTGTGCCACTGATGTTGATGGTTGGCCGGGCTTAACCCATGATTTTCTGCGCTTCGGATTGTCGTAATGGATCTATTTTTTATCACCGGTGACAATTTGATGCAAAAAACCTTTTCTTTTCTCCCGTTGAAGCAGCAGTTTACACGTCAAAAAACGCTTCCCCGCAAAAACACTTTGGTCGGCACAAATTTTGACATATTCAATAAATTATAAAGTGTTGTTATTTACGATTCAAAAAAAAGTTATGTAAAGCAAATGTCCAATTATATTATATTTACTTATTCACATAGCACGTAATATTACTGCAATATCACAGTAATATTGTTTTTCGATTGCAATATTACATTCTATAGTAGAAATATCATAGTAATATTATTATTTTTATTATTTATTAAACTTAATCCATGCCTTTCGGCTTTGAATGGCTTCCGGTTGCTTTACACTTTACATTTCACTTCTTACATTTTATCTCTAGTTACATTTTTATCTCTATATATCTTAATAACTTTCATTTTCGTTTTCACTTTAACGTACTAACATTTTAACGTTTTAACGCATATATCACCTGTGATACAGATAATTTAATTTATTATAATATATAACTCCTTAGTATAGTAATATAGTGTAGTAATAATTAATTAATTAATTAATAATTAATAATTAATTTCTAATTTCACATAATACTGTTAATTATCACTGTTCTTATTCCTAATTCTAGTATTGCTTTTCCCCTTTCTCATCACCCGCAGTTCATACTGTCCTTGCTCTTAATATCACTCTGTTTTTAACCCCTGTATATCTCTGCTTCTTTGGTCCTTTTCATTCTTTTTCTTTTCTCTTCTTTCCTCCCCTTCTTTCTCTTTCTTATCTTCCATTTCTTTTTCTTTTTCTTTTTCTTTTTCTTTCCTTATTTCATCTATTCTCCTCATTACTTCACAGCCTTTCCCATCTTCGCTTAGAAACTCTTCTTCTGATATTTCTTCTTTCGTTTTTTCGCACTTCTTCAGTACATGTGTTAGGTCCTCTATTTCGACTCCGCATATTTTACACATCCTTTCCTCCTCCATAGTAATATTATTGTAATATCACAGTAATATTAAAATGTCCGCCGAATCGCATCTCAGTAATATTACGATAATATATCACAGTAATGTTGCGGTGATATATCAAGAATATTTTTGGAATATTGTAAGGTTATAGATTAATTTATTATTAAATTACTTCTAAGGTAAAAAATATAGGCCGATTGGAGTTTAAATACGGTTTTTAATGTGTCAGAAAGTTATGAATTTATTATTAAAATGTTACAAACGTTCCGACCGTAGTTCCGGTCCTTTTCAATATATTTATACAATAATAAATTTTAAAATCAGAAATGGTAAATTGTAATAATTGCTTCAAGCTGAGAGATCGCAAGTGCAGGCACAAGAATATTGCAATCGTAGGGCGCCAAGCTAGACGCAGACGCGCCTGATGTACGTGAGCGCTTTGCGCGGCTCACTGAAGTACGTTCGGCTAAAGGTCGGCGCTGATTGGCTTACTTTATTCAATAATTACTCCTTTATCATATGTAATAGAAAAAAATGGTTCAGGACTTTTTGACTCAGAATAATCCCTTCTACCTGCCTACGAGCGGTTATACAGTCATTATCAGACA
The DNA here is from genome assembly GCF_002006095.1 of Pseudomyrmex gracilis. Lineage (NCBI taxonomy): Eukaryota > Metazoa > Arthropoda > Insecta > Hymenoptera > Formicidae > Pseudomyrmex > Pseudomyrmex gracilis. The sequence goes on along the minus strand of NW_018020775.1, from coordinate 282,492 downwards.
CCCTGTATATATATACATATAATCTTTATACACATAATATATATAAAAATATGTTTACATTTGAATATTACATTGACAATAATTATATAAATAGTAAAATGACATCTATGTGAAATTATTTAATATTTATACTTTTTACAACAATTCATTGTCTGTTTAAGATTTAATTTTAAATAATTTAAAAATATTTCTATATCATCAAATATATATGACTTAGATTATGCATGTACGCAATATTTATCGTTTATAAATACATAATTGAATTTTCCTAAACAGATATGAAAAGCGATTAAGTATTAACTCCAAACTTCATTCTTCTAATAGAATTACTTAAAATTTCACTAATTGATTTAGTGATAATATCACTGATTTGCAGTGAAAAAATGACTCTCTTAAAGTTAGGTGTCAGTAACAAATTAGTTTTCCTAGGAAACAGTTAAAAATTCGCTGATTTACTTAGGAACAAATAGTTTTATTTAGAATTAATAACAATATCACTGAATGCCATTAACATATTAGTTTTAAAGTAATTGATTGCGAAAGTTTCAATGGCTAAGTTGATAGAGTGCCCGCTTGGTAATCAGAAGGTTCCCAGGTTTCAGGTTCGAATTCACAGTCGAGGTAATTTCTAACACAATGGATTTTTTCTTCAAGGTAATACTAAGACATAGAGAATAACCAAGAAAACTTATTCGAGAACATAAATGAAGAATCTAAAGCATTTTTTATTATATTATATTATTTTATTATATTATAAATGTCAGTTTGCTATCAAATCGTGTTGCGCAAATCTTGCTTCATATTTGGCGTCAATTTGATCTCAAGTTATGTTACCAAGCTTTGCCCGGGTTTTGGTAGCAATTTGCTGTTACTATTTGTTGACAAGCTTTGGCAAAAATCGAAGCCTAATGCGGACTCAGTTGATGCCAATTTGCTGAATATTTTTCCTAAACATTGCTGCCAGATTGCTGGCAAATTGCGAACAAATTGTTTACTAAGTAGTGTTTACAAAACTTTTGAACTACGACATGAAAGTAAAACAGGACGGTCCAGCATCCTCTTAAGTGGTCTTAATTAAGAAGCCTGTAAGAAAACAGAAAGAGGATTCTTTCAGATATCAAAAAATTGACTTCTTATTTAAGACATCTTTAAGAGCTTTCATCGTAGAGTTCTTATATCGAATATCATCAAGAGATCATATTTAAAGGTCTGAAAGAAATCTTAAAAAAGACTTCTTTTAGTAATCTTTGTGATGTTTGTGTTGACTAGGTACTCATTTTCAAGAGCATTGTGTAGTTTTTAATATTTATTTGCTTCTGTAGAAGCATTGTTCATGTAATGCAGTACACAAAATTAGAAATGAGAGAAATTTAGGTTTCTAAAACGTCGATTTACAGATTTCTATAGTTAGTGTCCAGTACTCTTTTAAACATATATCAGGTATATGATTTATACGTATTATTTCATGTTTGCTGTATAGTAACATTTTATATTTTATGTATCTGGTATGTATTTAAAATATAAAATGCCGTGCGGCATTTTAAAAAAACATTCAGAGAAGATTCAGAGGACATTCTATTGTCTTTTAGATGTATTTTGAATGTATATAAGAAAAGTTTAGTTATGAAAAAAATAATAGTATCTTTTGTAACTATGTTACCAATTTCCAGAGAACATATGTAACATAAGATGTCCTGCAAAAAATCAATATTCAATATAAATAACAGACAAGATAGATATTCTCCAAACACATCCAGTAGTTATCCAGTAGATATTTATATTTTTCTATAATACGTAAAACTTAAAATAAACTCATATACTTGAACTATACAAAAATATACGTATTAAACGTTCTTTATAATATATTATATAACACTTTATTTTTAGGGAAATTAACTCACACACATTTTAAGTATTTACAAACAACATAAACGCAATCTTGCTTGGACTTTGGCTTGGTAGAAAGAAAAAATAGAAATAATGTTTTTGTACTTATAATTACATACTAGCGTCACAGCCGAGCGTGACGTCGCAACACAGACGGATCTGTGCTTGTATGCGTAATTCTTCCATTTACGATGATATCAATGCTGCTCAATCATGAGAAAATTTTTTCTAATCTATAAAAAACTCGAGGTTTTAACGCATAAAACTCCACACTCAATTTACTTACTTCAATAAAGTTTCAAGGTGTTTTTAATACCATGTATCCAATTTTATTTTATAATATATCATAAACTATATTGAAAGTGCAAGAATAAATAATTCATTGTTATAATTGCATCGCATCATGTTTCGATATGATTATATATGCATAAAATTATACCTATTATGTAAATGATTTTCTTACGTATATCGTACGATGTAAATGTACAATAAAAAACTAAATCAAGATTTTTAAATTGATAATTTTTTCCACGAAAGACTATGTAATTATTGAACAATTACGTGCAATATAGAACAAAATCGTATAAATACACCAGTAGAAAGAATACTTCACTCAGTTTGCTAGTATCTGCCAAACTCGACAATAAACGTACGATTACAATTACAACACAATTCTTTTGGTAATCTACTTGTTTGTTATTTTATTTAAGTTGTTTGCAGAAATAAGTGTTACAATAGAAAGACTGTAAGTAGAAAATAATTTTTTAATTTAATGTTTTATAATTTTCATGACATTATATATTTTAAAAACATAAATTATAAGAGACAAAATAAAATTTAAAAAGAACGAATTAAAAAATTAAATTGGTGAAAAAAAAGAATGTTTTTAAAACTTGGTAGCTTTTGGAAGAAGGATTCTGCAGAAATGTATAGTGTATTTTCTTTTTAATCTTTGGTTACTTTTTTTAACGCAGAATAGCACGTGATTCTGATCTTGTTAGTCAATAATCTCTAAATTATCGAAAAATCAGACCACAATATTCAAGATGTTCCGTAATTGCCGTTCAATCTCTTGTGAGCAGATAGAGAAGATTATATTGAGTCAAACAGTTCTTTGCCAAGATTCGTAATAATTACCGAAATCTTAATTAATAAAGATTTGCAAATAAATGTGCATCATAAGAGCCAGTCTACAATGAAGATACTAAAACAGTAAGAGTAGAGAGTAAACTATTTTACGGTGAAGTAACAACGAGAATAACGGAATGAGTAGATTTTATTTCGCATTGCCTATTGCCTTACTGTTAGCTAATGAAAGACGAGTGTTATAAACCGCAAAACAATTACTTGTATAGACAAAACTGATATAACTCCAAGAACCTTACTTCTTACTCTATACTGCCTACTTCCTTTGTAGACGGCCCTTTACAGCATGCTGAAGTGGTGGAAAAAATGCGCACAACAGCAGCGAGTTTTACCTGCATAAACTTACTGCTGTAGTGCGCATCCTGTTCACCGCTTCAGCATGCTGCAAAAAAGTCAAAACTGAGAACACTGGCGCCGGAATGTCGCGCCGTAAGACAGCCCGATGCATGCTCACTCGTAAATCTTTATTAATTGAGATCTCAATAATTATTGCAAATCTCGAAAAATGATTACGAACTTTTTCATTCAATATAACCCACTCTAATTTCCAACAAGAAATTGTACGGCACTTACGGAACACTCTGTACACATAACATGCACAGAAAACTCTTGTGACAATTCAAGATTATGGACGAATCGAGATCTGAAATTCAGTCCTTCTACAAGGATAAAATCATTTTTATTACCGGCGCTTCCGGTTTTATGGGCAAAGTTCTCATGGAAAAATTACTGTACAGCTGCTCTGATCTCAGTAAAATCTATATCCTCATGCGAGATAAGAAAGGCCGCAGTTGGGAAAATCGATTTAAGGATATGTTCAACATACCAGTAAGACATTGTTTTTATGTATGAAGTAGATATATTTAAACTACAAATTTTGCGAAAAAATAAATTAAAACCAAATAGATAAATAACTGTCTCGTATAAATGTTTCGCAATTATACGTATCAAATATTCAAAAATGGCTTTTTTGCTATTTTTAAATTAATCTTGTTTTTTTGTACACATATTTTTTACAAGAACTTCAAAATTATTTATATAAACTTATTAATTGCACGGTTTTTTATTTAACTAATATTTTTACAGTTATTTCGAAGACTACACGAACAGAAACCACAAATTTTTAAGAAAGTAATACCACTAAATGGCGATATATTATCAGATAATTTAGGTCTTACTACCGTACAGCGCGAGTGTTTGATACAGGAAGTAAATGTAGTATTTCATTTAGCCGCGAGTCTTAGAATGGAGGCGAAAATGAAAGACTCTATCAAAATGAACACGGTAGATTATTATAACTATCATAAATATCAGTATTCACCGTAGCAGCAAGGTGTATTAATATTATTTTTTTAAGTTTTGTTTATTATTTTCTGTACTTTTAATTTCCCTATAACAAATATTAAAATAATTAAATGTGTGTGTCCAAGAACTAATTATACAAATAAATACTTGATATAATTAATATACAACTTTAAACTGCAAAAGTTTTATATTTTTTGTAACAATCTGAGTATATACGACATGTTTAATTTAATTTTAAAAGATGTCTACACACACAGTATTAAAGTTGGCAAAACAAATGAAACACTTGCAAGTTTTCGTACATTTAAGTACGGCTTATTGTCATGTCGATCAAGACGAACTTGGCGAACATATCTACGATTCTCCTCATGATCCTCATGATATCATGAGACTCGTTGAATGGCTGGACGAAGAAGCTATCGATTTTATTACACCTAAGTAATTAACTTTTTATAACATTAAAAATGATATGTAAAAACTATACTAGAATACTTTTCTATTGTAGTAGTATTTTCTTATTATATATTTTTAAAAAATATTTATTTTTTATATACATTTGTATTTACAGATTATTAGGTTCGCATCCAAATTGTTACACGTATTCAAAACAACTTACGGAAACATTGGTGGCCAATGAATACCCTAATCTTCCGTGTATTATTGCTAGACCTTCCATCGGTAATTATCGCAATGTTTAATAAGAACTAATATTTTGCAAGAAACTCTGAGCAATCAAATTTAAAAATTGTTATGTTGCGCAGTATGTCCTATTTTATTGGAGCCAGTGCCAGGATGGGTTGATACTTTAAATGGAATTGGAGGCATAATTGTCGGCGTAGGCAAAGGTGTTATTAGATCGATACATTGCACACCAACTTACTATGCCGAAATTATTCCAGTCGACATTGCAATTAATTGGTTAATTGTCTTCTCATACATGATTGGTACCAGCAAAATAAAGTACATACTTTTATTTTGTTTCATTAAATGCTTTTTTTTATATTGCATCTAAACAACAAATAAAGTATAAGTATTGATGTGAACAGATCAAAAAGTATACCTGTGTACAACATAACGCAGGGAAATGTAAGGCCCATTACATGGGGTGAAATGTTAGAGAAAGGCAGGAAAATCATTTATGATTATCCTTTTGAAGGACAAGTTTGGTATCCGGATGGTGCTATACGTACCAACAAATATGTGCACAACTTATTTGTCTTTTTCTTTCACATCATTCCTGCGTATTTAATCGACTTTCTCATGTTGATATTTCGACAGAAAAGATTGTAAGTTTTTTTTTGAAGTATCTTTTTATATATTTCAATAATTATTTATTTTATTTATTTATTAAGTTTAATCCTTGCCTTTCTGCTTTGGATGGCTTCCGGTTACTTTACATTTTACATTTTACATTTTACATTTTACATTTTACATTTTACATTTTACATTTTTACATTTTTACAGTTTTACATTTGACCCGAAATAACTTTCATTTTCATTTTAACATATTAACATAGTAACATTTTAACCTTTTAACATTTTGGATATTTTAACGTCTTGTGACATCTTTTAGCATCTTTTATCATATTTTAAATAATACCGCTAATACTACTAACTAACTACTATATATGTATGTTATGAAATCACTGTTCTTATTCTTCTAATATTGCTTTTCCTCTTTCTTGTCACTCACAGTTTGTACTGTCCTTGCATTTAATATCACTCTGGTTATCCTCTATTTATCGCTGTTTTTTTGGTATTCTTCTTTCTTTGTTCTTCTTTCTTCCCCTTCTATCTCTTTCTTATCTTCAATTCCTTTTTCTTTCTTTATTTCATCAATTCTCCTCGTTACTTCACAGCTTTTCCCAGTTTCTCTTAAGAACTCTTTTTCTGATATTTCGTTTTTCGTTTTGTCGCAGTTTTTCAATACATGTGTTATATTCTCTATTTTGACTCCGCATATTCTGCACATCCTTTTCTCCTCTGTTAGCCACTGTTGATTCCTCTTCATTTCGTTTCCGCATCTGTATTTTGCTATCTTTGTCCTTTCTTTCTTACTTTTCTTTTCTCTTAAGTATGCCGGTACTTCTTCTGTTATTGCCAAGGTTGGGTAAGTTAAATTTTTTTTTATTTAAGTTAAGTTACAGTTAAAGGTCTTAAAAAATTTATTTAGTTAAGACATAAGGTAATCCATAATGAAATTACTTGATTAAAAGTTAGGTTAATAAAAAAAAAAATTAACAAGTTAAAAGTTAAATTTTTTTTCATGATTTTAGTGTTTTATTCTTACCAGAGAGAAACCTGAGAGCGGCCATCCTATTGTAATTTTTTACGACGGTTTCAGCCGCTGATTTTAGCCGTATTTCCACAAAAGTGGAATTCAAAGGCCGTTTTACATTAAACGCAAGTCGCAGATCTCGTGGAACTGATCAATCACGGTGGTCGATTGGCTAATTTGACTCTGCAATTGGTCAATTCCACGAGATCTGCCACTTGCGTTTAATGTAGAACGGCCTTTGAGTTCCACTTTTGTGGAAATACGGCTAAAACCAGCGGCTGAAACCGTCGTAAAAAATTACATTAGGATGGCCGCTCTCAGGTTTCTCTCTGGTCTTACAAATAATTACAAACATTTACAGTGTTTTAATCTTACATATAATGGAAAAAATGCTATATTTCACGTCACGTGTACTATAGTTTTTGGTAACCAAAGTAGGATTTTGGAACATACCCCTGCTGTTGTCAGCTGTTGTGCGTATCCCCTTTTTTGCTGCAGCATGCTATGAACATTCCGTTTTTTTGCATATGCGCACATGATCTATATACTATACATAATGTTTACTATGGACAAATGCGCGTATATGAAACGGAACGCATCTTATAAACGTCTTATAATCGTAAACACTGAGGATTACGTGAATTGCGTTGGATTTTACGACCAGCGTTTATTGGCTCAATTCTCGAACACGTACGAATTTATTCGCATATAAAACGAATCATTCTGAGCTTTGTGATTGGTCGAATTTTTCGGCCTATAAACATGTAAAATTAATTATGATCATACGACGAGAGAAATATGTTCCGTTTTGTATGCAAACAAATAAAAAATCTTATGGCTATAGTAGATTCAAGAAAGTTGAAATAAAAAGTTACTAGTTACCGATAAAATATAACTAAATAAAGTTAAAAGATAAGAGTCTAAAAATGTAACTAGATAAAGTTAAATATATTTAACTTTTTAACTTTTTAACTTAACTTTTATCTTTTTAACTAGACACTACCCAACCTTGGTTATTGCGTTTCTGTAGCTGACGTTGTACCTCGATTCCTCTATCTCTTTCCTTCTTTCCTCCTTATCTTTCTGTTTTATTCTCTCTACTATATTCTCTCTACTATTTCTTGCATATCTCCTTCATCTCCTCTCTCTCTCTCTTTTCTTTTAACTCCTCCTTGCTAATACCCACGTCTTGCATCACTTCTTTTCTCCATTTCTCTCACCTACTTTTTTCCCCTCTCTCTATTTCTTTCATGCACTCTACCACTAACTTCTTTTTCGATTGCCGTGTTTTCTCTTCATATTTTCTCGCTCTTTGTATAGCCTCTAGTCTTAATTCCTTCATTTTTGTCTCCTCTTTTACAATATAGTTTGGCGTTCTTCTATCCAATCTTAATATCCACTTTATGTATTTTCTCGTCACTTTGTCCAATCTTTCTTTCTTCTTCCACCCCCATATCTCTGCGACGTATAATGCCACACTGCCCACCAACTCGTACATTTTCATCCTTCTTCTGGAGTTCTCTTTGTATAGTCTTTCTCCGATGCTCTAAGTTTGCTTCATCGCGATCACCGCTCTTCTCATTCTTTCCACCACATGTTTCTCTGCTCCTTTGTTTTTCTGCAGTATGTATCTTAAATACCTTATTTGCTTTACTTCTTCTATCTTTTTCTAGCAAACAGAATATAACTTCTATATAACATAGAAGTACCAGCGTAATATACGTAATATAACAGCTGTTATACTTTATTAACATCGATGTTATGTAACTTTATTTTATAAATGTAATATAATTATGTTATATATCTATTATATTGCTTGTTATTAGCTGGTAATGACAATATAACTTTTATATAACATTTCTGTAATTATATAACAATTATATTACATTCTACTTATATGTTATATTCATATTTCATATGTTGATGTTTCAACAGAAAAGATAGTAAGTTTTGTAAGTATTTTTTTATATATTTCATTAAAATGTTTGTATATCTATTACATAAACTTACATACAGTAACATATAGTAACTTTACTAATATTGAGTATTACAATTTTGACTTCTCATTTATGAACGAGCCAATAGCTCTTCTCGTTATTGATAAATTTCTTGAGTATCATATTCTTGAGAAACTGCGCAACTCGTAGTGTGCAGTCTACTTTTATTCTAAAAGAATGAGAAACATATATCTTTTGTCTTTTCTTACCAGATGAGTGCTAACTCGAAGAAAAAAATTTTTAATAATTTGTAGAAAGAATCTGTTCTCAACGCGCAAAATAATTAAAATTGTACTGTAAATCATCATAAGCAAAATTATTGAAATCCTCTTGTAAGATATGATATGTGGTAAAATTGTGATATTTTTATGTTTGATTTCTTTTTGTATTCTTTCGCGAATAGTATGGACAGAATTCAAAAGCGAATTTCTGTCGGTCTTGAAGTATTGCAATATTTTACCACGAAGAATTGGAAATTTTGTAACGATAAGGGGATTGCAATAGCCAACAAACAATCACCAGCAGATCAAAAACTATTTCCCATTGCAATTCTTCATCCTGATGAAGACAAATACACCATGGATATAATTCTTGGATTACGGCAATACTATATGAAAGAAGATTTATCTACTTTGCCAAAAGCCCGTCGTCATCAAAAAGTGTGAGTCTTTTTTGTATTACACTTACTTTATTTAAATTCCATTTGTCGAGCCCTAGAAAATTTTTTGTCTTTTCAGTCACGTCTTCTTAAGAAAAAACTAAACATTCTCTGGTTTTGAATGAATAATTGTATGACAAAAAAAGAAAAAGTTAACGGTGTTTACATTTATGTCTGTTGTTCAAAATACGTGCTTTGTTCTTGAATGTGCAACAGTCTAAACATTTGTTTTTGTAGTTGTTCTTCATATTTCACACGTTTGTTTCAGAATGTACGGTGTCCACATCACGACGTTGTATCTATTTTATTTTGGCATAATCTATTGTATTTACAACAATTGCGAAATAGTGAAAATCTTAGTGAATTATGTTATTGGAAAAGTGCAATTGCTCTTTCGTGCATGATCAAAAAGATACATGTGCTATTAAGTAAGAAGCAATAATTTTTTTAATACGTGTTTTACATGATGTATCTTTACAATGCGTGAATCGTAATTGTGCGTACGATCGTAAATATGTGTAAGGTAAAAGGTTTTTTTAAGATCTGTAAAGGTCTTTGATGTATCTGTTAATAGTATCTATAACTGTGAGTAAAACAAATATGTCATAAGTATCTGTAAGACTATGTTTGTAAAACTAATTGCAATAAAAATTGCAGTACTTATGGAAAAATATATTTTATTGATAAATATAAGTTAGTTATATAGAGAATAATCAATAGAGATAGAATTGATATTATCCGCCCGCCTAAACAATATTTCAGGGTGTTTCTTTCGGAATAGAGTTGTTTGTTTGTATCTATAAAAGTTTCTTTTCTAATTTGTTAATTTTATGGTTAGAAGTAAAACAATTTAGAATGAATTGCGTTTGGATGGTTTCAGCAGTCTTTTTGTCAAAAAATCTTAATTTGTTCTCTACATTTTTGATGGCTTTAAGTAGATTATTCTTGTGATAAATTGGGAGATTAACAGTTTCTTTCAGTTGGAGTAGGCTAATAATGTTGTCATGTATGTCAGGCCAAATTTTCTCTATGTATGTTTAATAAACACGTCACTGGTTGAGAAAAAGATGGTTTAGTCGAAGTTGCACTGATTATTTTTGTTCGAGCACGGGAGCGGTTCCAAATTTTCGAAAACATCGGAAATAAGAGATTTCGCTGTAAGCGCTAGACACGCGTTAATGTCAACCCAGTAAGCAAAATGCGCGCAATATGCCAGCAGATTGGCAACAGATATACTAAAAAGTTGCGAGCAAATTGGCATCTGTTATGTTCGCATTAGGCTTACGATCTGCTAGCAAAGCCTGCTCACAGAATCTTATAGCAGATTGATAGCAGAAACCGAGCAGAATCTGCTAACATGACTTGACATCAGATTGTCGGCAGAAACCGAGCAAGATCTGCAGCTTTTAGCGATTCATAAAATGGTGCATTTAAAGGATTTCAATATTATTTTTATATTTTTTTTATGTAAAATAAGTAAACAATTTAAAGCAATATGTTTATTATATAATTCTTACAATGATTTTTTTACATATTATTGCGCGTTTTCAACTTATCTACTAAATTATAATTATGTATAAAAAAATTATACATAGTCATACACTAAAAT
>NW_018020775.1:265531-271197 GCF_002006095.1 Pseudomyrmex gracilis | reverse complement strand
GCTCGGTTTCTGCAACCAATCTGCTGTCAGATTTTGTGAGCAAGATCTGCTCGATTTTTGGCACCAATTTGTAGACTTAATCAATAATAACAACTTCTGTATCAGATTTGTAGCCTTTTTGTTGACAACAGGTGATAGCAGACACTTGCATGATCTGCTTTTGACAGATTTGGCTATCTGGGTATAATCTTCATACATAATATATATAAAATTATGTTTACATTTGAATATTAAATTGACAATAATTATATAAATATTAAAATGACATAATATAATATTTAATTTTAAATAATTTTACAATATTTCTATATTATCAACTATATAACTTAGATTATGCATGTACACAATATTTATCGTTTATTAATACATAATTGAATTTTCCTAAACAGATATGAAAAGCGATTAAGTATTATGACCAAACTGCATTCTCCTAATAGAATCAATTAAAATTTCACTAATTGATTCAGTGATAATATCATTGATTTGCAGTGAAAAAATGGCTCTCTTAAAGTTAGGTGTCAGTAACAGATTAGTTTTACTAGGAAACAGTTAAAACTTCGCTGATTTACTTAGTAACAAATAGTTTTATTTAGAATTAATAACAATATCATTGAATGCCATTAACATATTAGTTTTAAAGTAATTGATTGTGAAAGTTTCAATGGTTAAATTGATAGAGTGCCCGCTTGGTAATTCAGAGGGTTCCAGGTTTTTCAGGTTCGAATCCAGTCGAGATGATTTCTAACACAATGGATTTTTTCTACAAGGTAATACTAAGACAACATAGAGAAAAACCAAAGAAAACTTACTCAATAATATAAATAAAGAATCTAAGTCATTTTTTTATATTATAAATGTCATTTTGCTATCAAATCGTGTTGCGCAGATCTTGCTTCATATTTGGCGTCAATTTGGTCTCAAGTTATGTTATCAAGCTTTGCTCGGTTTTTGGTAGCAATTTGCTGTTACTTTTTGTCGACAAGCTTTGGCAACAAAATCGAAGCCTAATGCTAACACAGTTGATGCCAATTTGTTGAATATTTTTGCTTAAAATTGCTGATAATTTGCTGGCAAATTGCGAACAAATTGATTACTGGGTACTTTACACGAATACCTAGTATCTACCTTGCATTGACCCTCAAATCCATATGTTCAGCACAATTAATATTTTGTTTAGATTTATTGTATATAAAAATTATTTCAACTTTTTCTGCAACTGTCTGATATTTTATATTCACAATGAAAAATGCACAGAATAATTCAGTTAATCAACAACTTCAATATAAATTAATTTACAGTTTAACTTAAAGAATTACTGAATTATTAGACAAATAGTAAATAACATATGTCAGATCCGGCACAACGTAAAACTTCTAAATTTCTAAAATGAGTGTTTTTGAATTCACAAAAGTTTACTTATAAGTACATATTTTTTAACAATCTGTGATCCTTATGTCTATAAAATGGTTTCACCTTAACTGGTGAAAAATAGTGAAATTTATCAACAGATGAGTTGGTATAAACAGTTGCAAATGAAACGAAAATGTTATATCAAGAGGAACGATAGTGCCTTGTGCCATAGTCACGCGCAATGAAGTCGCGCGCGAACGGAGCAAGCACTCCGTGCCTCTATTACGCGAAAATGAGTAATTTTGACATTTTGCGGAAAAATGAAATATTTATATTTTTTTAGTAATGACTGAACCGATTGACTTCTTTTTAATCTCAATCGATTCAGAACAAAACATTAAAAAAAAATATTATCGCGGTTTTTGTGTTTGTGTTCTCTAGTCGGAAATATTTGACAATAACGTTTTGACAGTGAAAAATTCACGTTTTCATGGTCATTGTGGGATCGAAATTTGTGCATGTTTGTATGCCTGCTAACAGATGGCATAATTTATTCGCACGCTGAAAAAAGAAAAGAGAAAAAAAGCAGGAAGTGTGAGTTAGAGAGAGAAAGAGAAAATCAAGAGGCACGGTTGTTGTGACGGTAGTGTTTTGAGTCATTTTAGATCCACCGCACAAAAAGTCTTCTGTAACGCGTTATACGTTATACTTAAGTATGGCTATAAACTTAGACTCGTTGTTTATATATACATAAGTTCAAATGTAAGTTTACGACTAGTATTCATAAAAGGAATCGTCGTCACTCATGATGTCATATTTGTGCAATATTTTCACAATTTGCCTATTGGAGGTATATACTGTGAAAATGCATAACAATTCTTTTCCAATTTTTGACAAATACTATTTACAAAATTTTATTTCGACAAAACTGTTGCGTTATGACGAATCATCTCAGTGCAATCATTGCAAAATCGTCGCTATTCACGATGCCATTTTTGTGCAATATTTTCACAAATGTGTCTATTAGGGAATATATTATGTGCTAATGTAGGATAATTTTGATATTTTTGTTGGATTTCTTTTTGTATCTTCTCGCGAATAGTATGGTCAGAAGTCAAAAGCGAATTTCAGCCGATCTTGAAGTATTGCAATACTTTATCTCGAGGAATTGGAAATTTTGTAACTTGTGATAAGGCAATTGCTATGGCTAACGAACAAATACCAGCAGATCAGAAAATATTTCCCTTTGCAATTCGTCATCTTGATGAAGACAAATACTGCAAGGATATAATTCTTGAAATACGGCAATACTGTATGAAAGAAGATCTATCTACTTTGCCGAAAGCCCGTCGTCATCAAAAAGTGTGAGTACTTTTTGCATTACACTTACTTTTTTTAAATTCCATTCGTCGAGCCCTATAAAATTTGTCTTTTCAGTCACGTCTTCTTAAGAAAAAACTAAACATTCTCTGGTTTTGAATGAATAATCGTATGACAAAAAAAGAAAAAGTTAACGCTGTTCACATTTATGTCTTTTGTTCAAACTACGTGCTTTGTCTTTGAATGTGCAACAGTCTAGACATTTGTTTCGATTATAGTTCATATTTCATACGTTTTTTTCAGAATGTATGTTGTCCATATCATGACGACATGTATCTTTTTTACTTTGGAATATTCTATTGTATTTACAACAATTGCGAAATAGTGAAAATCTTAGCGAATTATGTTATTGGAAAAGTACAATCGCTGGTCTTTGCATGATCGAAAAGATACATGGAAGTTTTGGATTTGTTATGGTATATATTATTATGCAATTTATGGAATGCAAATAAGAAACAAAAATTTCTTTACTATTTTACACTATGTATCTTTTACAATGCGTGGATAGTACTTGTGCGTACGTAATTATGTGAAGAAGGTAAAATGTTATTTTAAGTCTCTAAAGGTCTTTGATGTATCTGTTAATATTATCTATAATTGTAATTATAACAAATATAAGTCACAAGTGCCTGTAAAAATGTGTCTGTAAAACTGATTGCAATAAAAATTGCAGCACTTAGAGAAAAATATATTTTATTAATAAATATAATTTATTTATATAGAGAATAATCACTAGAGATAGACATACTCATGTATATATAATAAATTATTGAAAAATGTGATATTCTCGTTTTATCTTTTTTGTTTTGTGCTTTTATTTCTTATTGTAAACCAGGTCGATCAACAATCACTCTTGATTCACTATCTTCAAGTGAATCATCTTTCACACATGGTCTACAATAAAACAGCTGTTACAAATTTGTATAATTTTTTTTAACTATAAGAGAAGCTAACAAAAGGAAATTGATTTAATCTATCAGCTATTGATTGATGGTGCAATAGGCCATATTTCACTATACCCATTATATTTCACAAATACTGATTCAAGTTTGTATTCTCTTCTAACTCTTCTCTTTCTTTCTCCAATTGTTTGACAGCACTTTCCAGAGCAAATAGATGTTCATCTTGTACACCAGGAGCTATTACACGCATTGAGGATGCCAGTTTATAGAGATATTCTGTATTAGAACCACTGATACCACGAGAAACTAGTATGTGTCTTGCAATAGTATCTATATTCTCCATACCAGCATAATTTGGATTATCTTCTTCACCTATATAGATAGTGAGATAGAAAGGTGCTTCGTCCGAGATGGTCGATGCTGTCAAAAAACTTGTCTTTGAAATATGTGTTGTATTGGAGTTTGTTTGAACAGACTTAGACAGATTGTAAGGATAAAAGAGAACAGTTTTCTTTTTATAGCCACCCTTCTCTCGAAAATCCAAATGATTAACTACATTATCTATATTCTCGGAAGATATCTTATATGCAACACCCCATACTTCGTCATTGGGATTTGTAGAGGCTAGTAGTGTTACCACTCGGCCAGGCTAAAAAAAAGTATAAAATTTATACATAATAAACAAACCAAGTTATACAAAATTCATTAGTGCAGGACTTTTTTCTCTTCTTAAATATATTTTAAAAAAAGTATTTTTACATAACATACTCTACTTGCTTGTATAAAACAAATACAAAACAACACACATTGTAATGTTAAAAAAATTATATTATATATATATATTATTGTTTGGAAAAACATAATTTCTAGAGAAAACTCACCTTACTAGGCACTCCTCTATGATCAGTACTTTTCTGATAAAAGCGTCTAATATATCCTTTGATATGGCCGATAAGTTTTTTTTCGTAAGGGAAGTCTGCTTTCCATATCAGAGAACCATAACCAAATACCCACATGATTGTGACAAGTCTGTGTGAAAAATTTGTTGACGACGACGAGAGTTATCTCGCGTGAAAAGTCTGTCTAATGTTCCGGAAAAGATTGTTTTTCAATATTGCAACATAATTTGACAGATATATTTTGAAATTATGGTCGTTATGACCCATGATACAGATAACTTGTCGCGATTCGTCGAGCAAAGTGCTCGATTGCTGAACATAACCTTCCTTGACTAATCTCTCTCTTTAAATGCAATGTACACAACGCGTCAAAAATTCGCTGAGTAGGCGCGGAGATCTAGGGTCAAAAGGGGCGGTTTTTACTTAAGAATAAATAGCACCAACGAACACTGTACCAGCTAACTAGTAGCAATCGTAGTTATCCACGACTGTGTCGCGTTATTTATCCCTAAGAAAAACCGCTCCTCTTCCTCCTAGCCTCCGCGCCTACTCCACGAATTTTTGACGTCCTGTACTGCTGTGTACATATATCACACATGAGATTTGTGTACAATTGTGTGTGTGAATGACTTCAGCCGTGAATGGCCGCATTCAACACAACAATCTGAATTGTCGTCTTAGTTGCGTTCCGTTTCACGCATATGCGCGCATTTATCTGTACTATGCGTCACGTGTACTATAGATACACGCGCGCATATGCGTGAAACGGAACGCAGCCCTTGTTGTTGATTAGATAGTTCTAAAAGTAAGAGCCAATCACGTTCGATGCTACAAAGCTTGTTCTGCCGCGCATGCCGCGATTCGAAAGATACAAGATAATTCTTGACAATGCGTGATGATAGGTTACAATGTGTCTTAATGCGTTTCTTTAAAATATAATATCAACTGTTGACTTTGACTTCGAAGGTTGACTACGGAGGTAGTACCCTATACATACTCCTCCCTGATATTGATATTGGAATACTCTGTGACTAAGCCTTAAAGAAAACACTTGATTTAAAAGAATTGTAAGCCTAATAGGACAAGAGTCCTCTGGCAATATATTTCTTAAAAAAAAAAAAAAAAAAAAAAAAAA
>NW_018020775.1:101141-265508 GCF_002006095.1 Pseudomyrmex gracilis | reverse complement strand
AACTGTTACATGTACAAAGACAATAGAAGATATGATTTCCAAATTGTTACGTACAAATGTCCTCGCAATTCGATGCATAAAAAATTTTGTCCTCGTAGGTAGGTTAGTGTTAATATAACAGAATACAATAATAAGTTTTGAAAGAGTAATATGACATTTTGTTTTCCAAAGTTGAATTTTTGATGTTAAAATAGTTAATGTTTAAATTTTTTAATATAATAGTTTGTTATTGCAGGTATGGGGCCTGTGCTTTATGTATTTGACACAGAGTCTTATCAATTGAGAAGTAAATTAGATTGTTTATATCCAAACAATATTCATGGTATAGTAGTAGGACCAAATAATAAATTAGTTGTGTTTGGTACTAAATCTATATGTATCTGTGATATTGTCAAAGAAACAGAGAAAATAATGTATGTATTTTATATAATTACATATTTAAATTGCAGAGATTGTTTTATACTTGTAAAAAATATTTATGACAATATTGTTTATTAATTTATTGCTGCAGATTTAGAAAACAAAGTAATCATCAATTTAATGATTGGATAATTGCTATAGAATGGGTAGTGATCAAAGAACAAATACAAGTAGCAATTCTGTTTGCCCATAATTATATTGTTATATACAATATATTTGATCAATCTTCTCAAGTCATATGCTGTACAGAAAAATGTATCCTGTATCCTTTTGTTATCTCTATTATCTTTTTTTTTCACAAATATTTAATACATATTTGAATTATGATATATTTGATCTTAATTGTTACATAGCTATGGTGGATCTGTGTTATGCACTTCTCAAGAAGATTTAGTCATTTTCAGTGGAACAGTATTTCAAGAAATTTTAATATGGAAAATAAACAACGATTATGACATTGGTAAAAGTATGCCAATTTTGCATCNTCTGACAGGACACAAGGTTGGTGCTTACACTGCAAAGAACAATTAAATTGAAATTTTACTTTGTATTTTACTTTATTTTAGNGTGTAATTTTCTCTGTTATTTATGATCCACATTTATCTCTCATTTGTTCTACATCAGATGATAGAACTGTCAGGTTGTGGAAAGTAGCAAGTAATGAGAGTACCAAAAACAATTATATAAACTGGCATACAGCAAAAATAATAAAAACAATGTTTTTACATTCAGCAAGAGTATGGAGAGCTATAATAAAGAATAATATTATCATAACGATAGGAGAAGTAAGACTTAGATAACATGTAAAAGAATTACATTTGAGTTTTATATATTAAATCTTTCTTGTGTTCTTTCATAGGATTCTCTTATGTGCATATGGTCATTGTCAGGTAATTTACTCAATAAAGTCTATGCTCATCATGGTGCACCTATATGGAGTATTGACACCTCAGGAAATAATGAAAATATATTCACTGGTGGGGCTGATGGATCTGTATACGTGTGGCCCATTGCGTATTACGATAGTCCAAAACTAATTTCTTTGTTTAATAATAACAATACGCATAATATTCCCAAATACATATTCTTCTTGAACAGTGGTACAATTTTGATCTTCAATGAAAAAGGAACANTATTATGTTATAATAAAAAAGAGACCATTTCTTTGTACTTGAAAAATTATTGCAATTATTGTATCATGCAAGTATCTCCATGTCGCTCCTTTGTTGCATTTGCATCTAAAGAAGGACATGTAGCAATATATAAAGGTATAAACATTTCTTATCAAATCGAGATGTTATTAATATAAGAACTATTTTATATATAAATATAGATTTTATTATCTTTCATTCAGGATAAATTATTCGA
Source organism: Pseudomyrmex gracilis (assembly GCF_002006095.1). NCBI lineage: Eukaryota > Metazoa > Arthropoda > Insecta > Hymenoptera > Formicidae > Pseudomyrmex > Pseudomyrmex gracilis. The sequence continues at coordinate 263,720 of NW_018020775.1, read as the reverse complement.
TTAAAATATATTTTTAGAGGTCAATAATACAAATACCAAGCATCTACAACAGCTCGTTGAAGAAAAAGTAATGGAATCTCAAATCTTTTCTTTACAGTGGTTGAGAAGTAATACATTAATTACATGTGGAGCAAATGGTTTTCTGAAAATATTTAATTTTACTGTCAATGGTATGTATATTACATATATTGCATACAAGTAGTAAATTAATAGTAGTTTCAACATGCTTTAAGAAGGCACACATTGTCAATATAAAAATATTATATAGGTATAATTCACACGGAAGCACAGTGCATATTACCTCCCAGCCGAGAATGTTGGTTAACAGCTGCCATAATTTACAAAGAGTTACTGGTATGTGGAGACAGAACTGGAAATGTTTATATATTCGAGTTGAACAACACAAATGAGATAAAAAAACCAATTCAAACGCTTAACAAAGTTCACGGTAAGATAGGTTAGGTTACAATCCTTCACTGTATTAGAAGGAAAATAATAACAACTGGACGCGACGGGATGTTGAGATTTTATGAACAAAGTAAAGAAGATATGAGGTTTTTGATTATTATACTGTATAAAAAAAAGATGCCAATGGATTGGATCAGTAACGTGTTAAAATTAGATGGAACTGTGCTTGTAGTTGGTTTTAAAGAGGTATAAATATAGATATTTATTAATATGTAAAAAGAAAACAGAGATGATAAAAAAAAACTTCTTATAATGATAACTTATCTTTCAGATAGAATTTAAAATTTATGACTTGTTGCATGAAAGAATTCTAAAAAGAGTACTTTGCGGTGGCGGTCATAGGTCGTGGGACTGTACAATATTGAGTGACAGCAAGTTTTGCTTACATACGTAATAAGAAAGTCTACGTAGTTGATTATCCTTTGAAGTCATTAAAACTACCTATTTTACAGGTATATAAGTATTTTGTTAAAAGAATAAATTTAAAAAATAAATACAAAAGTAAACTGCAAAATTCTAAGACAATGTTTTTGTTTTAGGACGGTTTTCACGTAAAAGAGACATGTTGCTTGCAATATATTTTAAGACTTGATACGCACGATATTTTAATATCTGGTGGTGAAGACTGCACCCTTCGTGTTAGTTGTGTATCTCAGAGTTTTAAAGAAAATGTCGAGAACGTCTACACCTTTCATACTTTAGGAATTTTTGATGGTCATCTTTCGGGCATAAAATGTATAAGTGTTGTTAAATTAAGCAACAAGCTCGGCAAATTAAATAACAAATATCTAGTCTTTTCTGCTGGAGGAAGAGCACAGCTAAAAGTCTGGGAGATAAATTTTAAATACAATCAACAAATATCGCCAAGTGTTGATGTATCATGTTCCGACATGAACTCTCATATGCTCTACGGACAAGATCAATATCGCAGGAAACTTTGGCAAGAAACTAAACAGCCTTATGTTATAGAACCAGAAACACGTTACATGGATATTTATACGTATTATCCTTCTGAGGATCTAAATTGTGTGTTAATATTTGTAGCTTGTGCAGACGGATATCTAAGGTAATTTAACAGTTTAACTTATCAAATATCAGATTAACAGACTTACAAAATATAATTCTGATTTTTTGTGTTATAGACTATTCGTGTACAATATGAAAACTAACAACACGTATTTAAAAGTATCCACCAAATATATAAATCGTTGCATTTTGAAAATACACGTGTTATCACATAAGGGCAAAGTAATTGTGTTAACAATGAGTACTGATGGATTGTTACGTTTCTTCGATTATACCAATATAGTTACGAAAATATATGAAGATACAAATTCCAAGGATATTATAGATTTCAGTGATGCTCCTTTTGCAGAACATAGTCTGCATCAGTCAGGAATCAATTCTTTTGATCTACAATATTTAAATAAAAATAAATATCTTTTAGCTACTGGTGGCGACGATAATCTTCTCAGTCTTGTCTGTTTCCAAATTGATACGAACAATCACAAAACGATATCAATTGTACTATTATCCAAGTGGAGTACAGCAATTGTACATTCTGCTCAGATCACAGGTAAATGTGAATATATGCAGGTATATGTGAATACATACACAATTTGAGGCAATATAAGATTTATATAAAAATACGATGTCTCTATAGGTCTAAAATTTAAAAGTGACAATCAGTTATGTAGCGTAGGAATAGATCAGCAAGTTGTTGTCTACAATTATTTATGGTCCAATGACATCATATCTGCAAATATTTCAAATCAAATATTTACATCTGTCACAGATGTACAAGGCATGGATCTATGGCATTCTGATGAGTAAGTTTAGTGATCTGTCAAATATTTTCTTACTTTATTCTTATATAAAATTGAAGCAAACATTATGTTAACAGCTCCAGTAATACTGTATGTATATATGGAAGAGGCTTTGAAGTATTATCTCTTTAAAATATTTATAATTTGTTTAAAAGCGAAATGGAAAACATTGAAACAAAATTAATGTACTGTCTTGCTAGTAGCAGTACTGTATAAAGTTAGAAAAAATTAATCGTGATGCTGACTGGGATTAAGTCGGTAGAGCAATCGTTTCTGCAATACATACACGTACATACACATCGATCTGAATACCTTTGTCCGCTCCCACAATTATTATTCCAGATCTGTTCGAAGTGTCACTCATCTTGTCAATGATTCTGAACAAAAACAGGACGTACTTCGCAAGGAGTTTTTAAAGATTCATCCTTTACAAAATTATTATTTCCTATAACGAGTGATATATATATAAAAAGACTGAAATAAAAAATTGATAGCATAGCGATGCAACACAAAAGATTAGAGTGCTCGGTAACCATCAATGACTTGATGAAACATTTAATTTTTACTAATTAAAAGTTTGTAAACCTGAACCTAAACTACAATGGCAGATATGTAGTAGTCAATTGGTGACGCAGCTGTATATTTAAGAAAAAATACACGTTCCGCTGTATTTTAAAGTTTGGTGTTTAAATCCCGATAGAACTTTAACACACCGATTTTTTACGGCTACGTTCCGATATTTACTGCTACTAATACTAAAAATCTATACTTCACGTCACATGTGCTATAGATTACCAGCATTAGCAGTAAATTTCAGAACGCATTGTATGTGTGTACGCGCATGCCGATCAGCTGACAATCTGCATATACAAACAGAAAGTAGCAAACTTTATACATGTTGCAGCAATGAATATTGCAGAGTAAAAGAGCTATCGTACGATTAACAAGAAAAGAACAATATTTTAGTGATTATATTTCACAGGATTTAGTATAAAATATTGTGCACTGAAACGAACAAACAATCCTATTCTCGTCAATATCTAAAACCGATTGATGCGTCAGACAGCGTCAGATAAATGCTCGATGTGAATTCTGACAGACGGTCATTGCCTATTTATTTTGACGTACTTTGTTAATACTTCTGAGAATGTGTGTGAGGATCGAAGACCATTGCACAACAAAGCTCAGTCATAAGGAATGGCGTAAAATCGCGAAGAAGATGCGTCGCAGCCGATTACGACGAGCGGCTGCGCAAGAACGTGACGTGAACGAAGAACAGGTTAGGACAAGATTGGAGAGCAACGCGGAATATTTGAACTGGCGCATAGAACATGAAAAGCAGCAAGCGGAAAGAGAAGCACGAGAACGTGAGGAACACGCGGAACGAGAGAGACTCTGGTTAGAAGAAGAGGTAAAATAGAGGATATATCTTTTGCAATATATGTTTTTACTTTTTTATAAATTTTTGTGTATAATATTTAGTTTAACTGATAATTTAATTTAGCGATATCTAATCTAAATATATCGCGAATAACAATGTATTATGTATTACATATACAGATAAAAGCACAGAAGGAATGGCGCATTCTTCAAGAACAGAAAGCAAAAAAAGAGCAAGAAAAACTTGAAGAACAAAGAAAACTTTTTGAAGAACGCGAAGCAAAGCAAGAAGAACTTCGAAAGCTACTAGAAGAGAAAAACCGGCAACGCGAGGAGCAACTTAAAAAACAGGAACAAGCGCGCAAGGAAATTAATGACTATATTGATAATGGAATAAAAACACCTGAAATCTTAAGAGAACTTCTCGATAGTAAACCTAATAAAGAGCTTTGCCTATTTTTCACAAAAACTGGTGTTTGCAAGTTAGTAGAAATAAAAGTACTATATTATATTAATAATTTGTATTTATTATGTAAATTCTAAATTTTTTTTTCAGATATGGTGACGCATGTTCCAAAAATCATCGTAGAGTTTTACTTAGCAAGAAGATACTGATACCCGGATTTTACTCACATTTTTCATTAGAAAAGAATTCTGCTGAATATGATACCGATGTAGCCCTCGAATTTGAAAGCTCGGAAAGGCGACGCCACTTCCGTGAATTCTTTGACGATGTTGTGAAGGAATTGGAAACATTTGGCAAGATCGCGACGTTCAAGTGTTGTTGCAACATTGAAGTTCACTTACGCGGCAATTTATATATCGAATATAATACGGAAAGAGAAGCGGCTAGAGCTTGGCGAAATCTTAAAGGGCGTTGGTATGCGGGTAAAAAACTTCACTGTGAATTTGTGAATATGCCATCTTGGAGAAGCGCTATTTGTGGCATGCACAACTGTCCAAAAGGTAACAGAGGCTGCAATTTTCTTCATACCTTTCGAAATCCGTATAATAAATATAACATTAAGAGTCCGCCGCGTTGGGTACAAAAAACTCTTCAAGAATCGAGTAGCAAGAGAAGCGATCATAAGTAAGTTATTTATTTGCTTTATTCTATGTTATACATCATGCAAATTCTTATAGTTTTAATATTTTATGTTAATGTTTGTATTTAACTGTCAGAAATAAATCCGATTGGGAATCTATTGAACCAAATGGCGAAGACGATCGCAATTGGAGATGGTCTCAGTCGCCTGAAATTGAACTGGATCGTTGTTCGAAAAATTCAGAGAAGAAACGTTGCCGTTCCACAGAAAGAAAACGATCACATAAATCTTCTCGTGATAAAAAGAAAAATGGCCACAGCGAAAGATCAAGTGCGAGGAGCACGATATCATCCGAGAAACATCATCGATCGAGCCACAAAAAAACTTGTAACGACGAGATTGAAGATGACAATATATCTGATAATCCTTCTTCTAAAAAACGTAAAAAAAACACTAGCTCGAAAAATAACCATAAACTTACCAAGCGAAGGCATTAAGAATAACAAAACAATGTTACTTACTATTGAAGATACTTTTTTTTTTATTAACTATTTAACTTCAATTATATGCAATATCTTTATAACAAATTTCTGTTGTTTAGTTTTATTTGCGTGATTAAAACTACAGAGACAATGACATTTATAATGAAAATATAAATGAAAATATAAATCAAACTTACTGCTATAAATTATTTCTTATTTTTGCTCTAATATTTAAACCTTTAATATTAAAACCTTTACGTACAAAAACAAATCACGAACACCGATATTAGAATTATTTCTCAACGTTCTGTTTCTGTGTTTTTAATTAATCGTTACTTTTTCCGTGCGATAATAATTTTCTCATCCGTTATTATCAAGCGATACATTTCAATCTCGGACGTTCCGTATCAGATATTTTTAAACACGATTATTTCATTAAAGTATCTTAGTAAAATAATACAGTAAATGCCACTCAAACATTATCGATTATTGATCATATCTTATCTGCGCTATTATTATTAGCCATTATTCAAGAAAATGGTAGAGTACGAATCAGTTGTGTAAAGTCTATTTAACGAGTTGGAAAATAAATAGGTTTCTTCATTTTCTAAGTTAAAACCAAACCGAAATGTTGTTGAATGTGTTGCTACTTTTGTGTTCACTCCAATCGATCGTGAACGGAGTGGGTCTTCACGGATTTACTTTTCGAGGTTTGAGGGAACCAGAGCCATTGGCAAAGAATGCGACCATAATCGAAGGTTGGATCACTCAACCCGTAGACCATTTTAATCATCGCGATAATCGTACCTGGTATATGGTAAATATTTGTCACACAATCATTTTTTCACAAAATGTTACAATTATGTTTTAAATGAACATTTGTCGATTTATTTGCTCGATAGCGTTATCGGGAAAATCCCATATTTCTGAAGACAAATAGCCCTATCTTTATAATGATCGGCGGAGAATGGGAAATATCGGACGGGTTTTTGCAAGGAGGATTGATGTACGAATTGGCGTTGAAACACGGTGCCTTGATGTATTACACGGAACATCGATTTTACGGAAAAAGCAGACCAACAAGGTAAATAAATATTCAGTCATTAATATTCAGTTTTTCTATTGTTCTATAAGAATATAAACTTGCCTTCTCGAATTATTATAACACGAAACAATCTCAGTGACACGAGCACGGAAAATTTGCGATACTTGAACGTTGATCAAGCTCTTGCTGATCTCGCTTATTTTATCGAAACCAAGAAGAAGGAGAAAAAGTTAGAAAAAAGTCCTGTGATAGTGTTTGGTGGTTCTTACGCTGGAAATATGGCAGCGTGGGCACGACTCAAATATCCTCATCTTATTCAAGTATCAATTCCGTTATTTTCGTGTGAACGTACATGTGTGACATTGAAAAAAATATGTAAAACATAAAAAAAAATTCATTTTTATTAGGGCGCTTTAGCAAGCAGCGCGCCGATTTATGCAAAGGGCGATTTTTACGGTAAATTATTTTAAACATAGTAAATATTTTTTAAGAATGTTGTTATAAGAATTGTGGTTTTTAGAATACTACGAGGTGGTGGCGAAATCACTTGGTAGAACCAGCGCAAAATGCGTCGAAGATGTAAAAACTGCATTCGATTCAGTGGAAGAGTTGCTGCGCACGAAGAATGGTTCTAACGACATTAAGTCAATTTTCAAGTAAGATTAACTGTGAAAGAGTTAGAAGTCACAAAAACAAATAATTATTAATATATTATAAAATAAACAAAACATAAATGAAGACTTCGATTTTAGTTTGTGCCATGTGCCCGATGTAAACTCTTTCAGCGATCTTGGTCTCTTTTTAAATACGTTAGCAGAGGTACGTACATTGGCAGTGCTTTTTTATATATTGCATATTTTCGATTTTATCTTAATTCCAGCTATTTGCTGAAAACGTTCAATATAATACAGTCGAAACTAATCAAACGACAATCGAACGGTTGTGCTTGGTCATGACAGCGGATCATTTAGGTAGTCCTTTGCAGAGACTTGCACTTTTTTTCACGAAAGATGTGCCGAAATGTCTTGATGTAAATTACAATAATTTTGTAAAAAAATATCGAAATGTTTTGTGGGATTCGCCAGCAGCTGAGACTATCAGTGAGTTATATATATTTTGATTAGATAATAGAATACATTGTTAAACATATTGATATAGACCCATACAGAACAAAAACTCCATTAGATGTTCCATTAGACGTCAACAGCTCCGTGCGATATCTAATAACTTTCTAATAGAGTGTTTGCTCTGTATGAAGAGATACGTGTCATGTAACAAGATACTCGTGTAATTTTTTTGCAGTGAGGCAGTGGACTTATCAGACTTGCGCAGAATACGGTTATTATCAAACATCAAGCTCGAACAACTCGATTTTTGGAACGTTGTTTCCTTTAAATTATTTTATCACCTTGTGTATCGACCTTTATGGTGATCAGTAAGTATTTACAAAACAATTTCATAATATACATAATTTTTTTTACTCGTTTCTAATAATTTAAAACTAATTTTTTTTAATAAAAAAACCTTCAAATATAATCACATTAAATTTATTTATTTATTTATTTTACGGGCGTAACTCTTTTTAATAACAATTGATAAATCATTATCGCGGATAATAATTAGAAACAATATACAATAATAATATAATCATAAGAATAAAATTAAAAAAGACAATTACATATTAAACATAATCTAAAAAAAAAATAAAATAATAAAATAATAAAAACGAAAATTGTTTAACACATAGCAGCTAAAAATCACGATTTTATATTGCATGAGAACATATCAATTCATTTATTTCCATACAATCTATAAAAATGAATTAGTACAGGCCTTAAAATGGATTCCACCGAATATAAATTCAACCTTGTAGCCTGATCTTGTCCACGGGTGGGAGTCCATTTGTGGACAAGATCAGGCTACAAGGTCGAATTTACATTCGGTACAATCTATAACATTATTAATAATTTTGTAAAAGAACATCAGAGAAACGAATCTTGCTTACGAATTGCAACAGATTTCTAAAAACGATATTTTACTCTTATTTCTGTAATTTTAGCTATGATGAAACAATATTGAATTCACGAGTTAGAAGAACTAATATTATGTACGGAGGACGATTGCCGGATTTAACAAACGTTATTTTCACAAACGGCGATATCGATCCGTGGCATGCATTGTCGGTGCTCGATGATCTAAATGCTTTCTCTCCTGCTATTCTCATCAAAGGTGAAAACAATATAATTTTATACACATATCTTGTGTAACGTGAGAAAAATATAATAGTATTCTGTTTTAGGATCTTCTCATTGTTGCGATCTTTATAGCGATGCTGCCACAGACATTCCTGACTTAAAAAAAGCCAGAATGAAGATTCGCGATATAATTGGCAAATGGTTGACCTCATGAAAATTCTTAAATTTTCTGCGAATACTTGTTGTTGCAATTTCTCAGACAGACAATAAATAATAAAAGCAAGTATTTTTTTTTCATTAATCGTGTTGGGCAACAACACTATTATGTACAATATTTTATATATCTATTCAAGTTTCTACATAATTAAGATACATATATTTCGTCTATGTGATATAAAACTAAAATTACTCTATCTTTTTAAAATCAATCTAACAATAAGTATGTGTGCGTGCTGTCAAACTATATGTAGTAAGGCTTTGTGCAATCTTATTTTTAAATAGAATACATGCATTCAAAGATGTTTTTCGGGTTTGAACTGCGTTAGTGTCATTTTTATATCAACGTTTCGTGAACATTTCAGCTCACTTCATCAGGGTTTCAAGAGCAGTCCTGATACTGCTTGAGTACTCAAACGTTGGTATAAAAATGACACTAACGCGGTTCAAACCCGAAAAACATCTTCGAATGTTAATACAACACACCGTGAAAGCATCAAATATCAGAATACATACACTTAACAGGGAGTACTTAAAAAAACAACTTAATGTTAATCAACTTCTAGCTTTCTAAAAGAACCAGTTATGCCACACATCATGGAATCGTTGGATCCCACGCTAGAACAGCCAAATCCTTGCTTCAAAGCCGATACCGCGCCTTCTCGTGCTTTTTCTGAATATAATTCGAGACGGACCTTCATTTTATCGTTATTTAATAATTTTGGTTTTATTTCCAACAGTTCTTTTCGCCATAAATCTGAGCAAACAATAGATCATTAGAAAAGAATTTAGTGTAATATCCATAATACAAGATACGTAAATAATGTTATTTATACCAATCATTTCTTTCATAGGGATAGTACCGCCGTATTCTTTGGGCAACATGCTTACGTCCATCTTGTTGTTGATTGCGTCTTCGAGACTCGTGTAAATTTTTATACGACTTTTGATCTTTTCAGAGATCAAAGACATACCAAAATCCAAAGCAAACTTCAAAGAAGGATGCGCATTGATTGCGTGGACTTCTTTGTGTCTCATCGGAACAGTGCGCTGTTTTGTCGGGAAAAAATTATTAGATTAGATCCATTTTTTTTTTTCATATTTGTTTGCTATTTGCCAATTTAACTTCATCCGAGAGAGAACTTAAATAACTTTATTTAACATACCTCGCCATTTTTTACGATACGCACAGCTTCTTTAGGAGTGAAGAGTGTCAAATGAGGAAAACTAACACCTGCGCCGTCGGCAAAATGCACAAAACCGCGCACTTGACTTTCCTCGTCTTCCATCAGCGCCTCATAAGTGATGGCGTGAATCTTGCACATGTCCACGTTCGTGTACTTGTGCGGATCGAACACACCTTAAGTGGAAATCTTATTCAACAAGTGTTTTGTATGATATAAGCGCGATGAAAAGAAAAAAAACACGCCGAGATTATATATTACATGTTAATGATACAAACTCAATGAAAAATGTTTTTATGTTGAAAAACACGAACTGACAGAAAACTAATAAATCAACTTTTGAAATTCTTCAAATGAATAGTACTTTTGTATCTTCAAACGATATTCTCTTTATACATTTTCTTTATACATTAAAGTATTTTTTTATGTATATTATTACTTTACATAACACTCAACAGCTTTTTGTATACGCGAAGCATTCGTATGTAAACGAAAATGTACCTGGTCTAGCGATTATTACGCGACGGCCTTTCGCATCGCGGCCAGGAGCAGCAAAGAGATATCTAAAATAAACGTAAAGATCACAGACAACTCTTTTTACTAATAATAATTTTAATTAACTTCGAAATTACTTGCCCCAATGACAGTAATTCTCTCATATTCGGTTCTGTAATGTCCAAATTATTGAATGCCGGAGAATACACTTGACGAAGCAGCAGGTATCTTTCTGTGGCTTCTTGGGCCATCGGCACATTGAACTTTTTGCATCGCAGAAATTTGAGTAAGAATTGTGCATCTGATTAAAAAGATGATTAAGAGTGAACGTTTAATATACAAATTGTTTGCAGTAGCAGGATCGTCGCTAGGATCGTTAAAAGCAAAATGGTCTCTATAAGGCATATTTTGATTAGAGTTTTACAAAATTATTTTTACGTTGATTATTATTTGATATTACAATCTTACCAAGACGGCAATTTTCAATACGCGGATTCATCTTGATCCAATTACGCATCTGCTCGAGAGCTTGATCTCTGGTGTTCTTGTCCTCTCTAAGTTCAGCCTTTGCGATCTTCTGAGTATCCTCTGAGAGAGTGCACTCATAGTCATTCTCATCGACTGCCCATTCAATTGCGCCCATCTTGGTTGCGTTCAAAAAACGTGTATCTGCACAGCATTTTATATTTCAGATATTTAGCAGATACATAAAATGTAAAGTGTTGCTATATAGCAAATACGTAATAATACGTATAAGTTATGTACCTGATATACGTTTAATATCAATAAATGTCCGCGCTATAGTATGTAACTTACATAGCAGATACATTATATAACAATATGTATATTCGACGTGTTACATACGTAAATTATATATTTGATACGTATCTACAATATTGCAAATAAAATGTACTGTGTCATATATCCATATATATATACAGGGTGTCCCAGCAAGTTCGTATCACCGCTCGTAGGCAAGTAGAAGGGGTTATTCTGAGTCGAAAAGTCCTTTACCATTTTGCGAGATTCGCAATAATTCACGAATTCTTAATAAATAAAGATCCGCGAATGAACGTGCAGCTACGTGCAAATTGACAGCTCGGAGCTGTCATTTTTTCGCGCGCTCGTACATTGTAGTAACGGAATGGGAGGAACTAATAAACAGCATATAATATACATAAAAAATCAATAACTAACTAATGTGACGCGAAAATATGGAAAATTGTAATTTTTTAATTGAAATGATAAAGTCTAATGTCAAGATAAGTTAAAAATGAGTTTTTTAATACTTTTCCCGGTAAAAAATTTTTTATATATACTTATACAAAAATTAAAATAATTATATCTAATTATGCAAATTTATATGCCGAATATTTCCATACAATTTTATACACGGAGAATTTCTTTTTTAAGAGAATGGCTTCAGAGATATTCCATATCAAATTACAAAATAACTCTATTAGTATCATGTTAGATACAAAAAATTATATAAAACTATATTTTTACTATATTTTAAAAAAAGTTTTGATATATAATCATATATACTTATACACAAATTAAAATTATTATATCTAATTATGCAAATTTATATACCGAATATGTCCGTACAATTTTATACATGAAAAATTTTTTACCGGGTTGTAATTACTTATTCACTTATTACTGTATTAATAATTATTTACTTTTTTTTTATTTTAAGGTTTACATAAAAAGAAATATTTAATTATTACAAGAAATTAAATTTTTTTTCTATTCTTTATAGGATTTTTTAAATACATAAATAAGTATAAATAAATGAATAATCGTCATAGACATCTTTCTTTAATCACGTAAATTTTTATTTACTCACATAATTGTAATATCAAAATGTCGATATAATGATTATTATGTTATTTATGTATTTAGGTTATTTATAACCCACACAGACATCCATCCATCTAGACATCTATTAGACATCTATTAGATGTCGCACGGAGCTGTCGACGTCTAGTAGACGTCTAATGGAGTTTTTGTTCTGTGTGGGAAAAAGAATTTCATAGAAAAAATTAGAAGTTACTTACTATTTACCAACAAAGTGATTGAAGCTGGTGAAACAATAAAACCGAATAAACAGGCCGATGCATACAAAATGTTAATGTGTTTAATTTTTTATTGAAGTCATAAACTTACAATAAACGAATCTTTATCAGTGTAGAAACAGATACATGTAATGACAAAAGAATTATAACAATTTGTCATTACATGTATCTGTTCATACACTGAAGATTCGTGTGTTGTAAGTTTATGGTTTCAATAAAGAATTAAACACACTAGCATTTTGTATGTTTGTTTGCATCGACCTGTTTATTCGGTTTTATTTCGGTTTTATTGTTTCACGGAGCTTCAATCACTTTGTTGGTAAATAGTAAGTAACTTCTAATTTTTTCTATGAAATTCTTTTTATAAATAATCTAAATACATAAATAACATAATAATCATTATATCGACATTTTGATATTAATTATGTGACTAAATAAAAATTTACGTGATTAAAGAAAGATGTCTATAACGATTATTCATTTATTTATTTATTTATGTATTTAAAAAATCCTATAAAGAATAGAAAAAAAATTTAATTTCTTGTAATAATTAAATATTTCTTTTTATGTAAACCTTAAAATAAAAAAAAAGTAAATAATTATTAATACAGTAATAAGTGAATAAGTAATTACAAAAGTATTAAAAAACTCATTTTTAACTTATCTTGACATTAGACTTTATCATTTCAATTAAAAAAACACAAAGTCCATATTTTCGCGTCACATTAGTTAGTTATTGATTTTTTATACATGTTATGTGCTGTTTATTAGTTCCTCCCATTCCGTTACTACGACGTACGAGCGCGCAAAAAAATGATAGCCCCGAGCTGTCATTTTGCACGTGGCTGCACGCTCATTCGCGGATCTTTATTTATTAAGAATTCGTGAATTATTGCGAATCTCGCAAAATGGTAAAGGACTTTTCGACTCAGAATAACCCCTTCTACTTGCCTACTAGTTTAATTTAAAATATTGCGAAAAAAACTCCTCGGCTGAACGGCTCTTCAAGACCAATTATATTCATTGATTAGTTTAAAGACTTAGAGCCCGAGATGATTCTCAGTTTATTACTAATTGTTGAACTTTATATTTTATTTGTTTCCAAAACTAAATAAAATAAAAAACTCCAACAAGTGCTGACACATGATAGTATATTGTTCAACAATTATATATTATTTTTTGTGAACACACACTTCTTTCTTTCCAATATCATTCACACACTCTTTTTAAACTGCGAGACCACTGAGCCGGTCAAAAACTGTCTGATGTTTTGAAGATAAGTGGTGCTTAGTTAATCGTTACGTTAATTTTATGACATCGGATGCTTTCAGTAGAACTCAGCGCGCGAGCTAAGCGTTTGTTATTTGTAATTAATTTGTAAATCTATTGCAAATGTGAAAGTATGTATTAATGACAAGCAATAATCGCAAAGTGCGTGTTAAGCGCTGAGTTCTTTTTTTGTTAAAGAAATATTAACTATGTGTTTGATATAATCATACATTTATTTACGTAATATGCGTAATATACCTGCTATGTATTACATAGGTACGTAGTTATTTAACTTAGATATTTCAAACCTATTGCGTTAATTATGTATTTATTACATTATAATTGATACAAAATGAAAAGCAATGTAAATGCAATAGGCATTATCTAATATGTATTTGCAATGTAAGGTGTTGTGCGGGTAATAATCTACTTCAACTTACAAAGAATTTAGAAAACACCGCCGTAGTGAGACGTATTATTTAAAAAGCCGATTAAGATCATAACTTTGAAAATTAAATTTTTACCAACACAGTTCTTCGCGTATATAATAATTAGTTTTTACAATAATTATAATTTTTTTGAAGATAAAATATATATAGATATAAAGATGTGAGAAAATTATTTTTGCAATAGCGAAGATAAAGATGATTCTATCAGCGAAGCAAAATTCTGAGATAGTACACTGATTGGGTTTGTGCGTTTCATTGTTATTTCAAATAATAACACTATTATGCAAGCGTGAGAGGTCAGGTTTTCACTTTCTTCCGAAGTTCTCAGATGATATCATCTAGTGACCGACTGACCCACTTCTTGTTTAAAGACGCGACGGCTACTGAAGGGAACAAAAGAGTTCTGAGAAAGAAATGTACGCTTGTCTTCTTCTCTTTTTTAGAAAGGAGTAGACCGATTACGTGTCGTCCATCAACCGATCGAATGGACCTTTCGTTGGTGTATGACATAACGATTAGTGTGCGGCTGGCCGACTGTTTCATCGCGCACCACGTGCGTCAGAACGCTTGTACGTACAGGTTCTGTTTTGCAATCGCTTTCTCCGATTATGCAATTTATATGCGGTTGTTCACCTATCTCTTTGTTCGCCGAAACAAACCGTTTGTTCCCGAGAGAAGTGTCATTATCATCTCGTTGCGTTCTTCGCTACGACTGTTATGTAGTTGCGTTAACGTTTTCAGGTGCCATTGTAATAATAGTATCTTATTTTTCTTCGCTTCGCAATGTGAAGCGATTAGGAAAGTGAGAAAAAAAAAACATGAAACATGTTGAAGAAATTAGAACGCCGCCTCCTCGAGAGAGTCCACGATGAATAAGTGTCTGTTAAATATATTCATTTTTTCTTCTAGTTTTACTGCCTTATTAAATAATTTTATTACTTTTATGTGTTTCCACGCGTTTCTTGCTCTTATTTATCTCTTCATCTGCGAACCTCCGCATTCCAGAACGAAGTAATCGGTTGTATAATATCACTATCGCGCGCCTTTCGTCTATCGCGCTGAACTGGACTCTTAAAACTTACCAATGTAAAATATATCTAAGCGTGCGCGCAATATCCGTAAAATTCAAATTATATCACTGCAAGAAGTGATCTAATAACTGAAAGTTTTGCGAGTAATCACGTTATATATTAAGAGCGCAACTTGTGTGTACGTGTTTCGGCTCGGTAGAGATGTCGGCGGAATAGACGGAGGATAATGATCGTCGGATCATCGACTATTTACATCAAATGTTATTCTATATCACTTTCGCGTTCTTACGTTAGTAAACTCAATCATGATCTGTGCACACAATCAACGCACGAAGCTGATTAAGGGAGCCGTCTTCTTCCGTGTAGAAAGTGCCACTTATCTTATAGTATAGTTGCGAGCTTTCATCTCTTCAGCGTTGTCGATTGCGCGCAGCTCGCGAGAGCTTTTTATCCGGGAATATATTATGTCGATTACGTCATATCTTCAGTCTATCCTTTCATTTTTTTACACTCTCGTCTGTGTGACTTAACATTATGCTCGTCTCGTTATTAGTGTACCGTGATCATGCAACCGTTATATTACGCCCGCAAAAGACCCCTTAATATAGTATAACGATTATGTCACGCGCTTTCGACTATTTAACTTCACTGGTTTGCGGTCGATTTCGCGAGATAATAATTTGTAACGATATAAGTGTCCGCGCAAAAACTCTCAGAGAAATTCATTACCGATATAATCAAAACAACTTATTTTGATCAATAAAAGCTGTTCACTGTTCGGTGATTTTAATAATTTAAAATAACAAATATTTTGACGTGTAATACCAGTACAGTTTTTAATGCACTAACCAGTAATCAATTTCAGTAAGAGTCGCAGCCTATAAATTCCTTTAAATCCGACACTACAGATTTCGTTAAAAACGAGAATTTGTACAACAGCAACATAATTACAACTCGTATTTTCTTTTACCATGTCGACCTTTACATTCAAGGACGTGATCAATTTCGACAAAAGTCGCAGCTTAAGTTTCTGTAAATTCCTTTCTCCGACATCTTTCTCCGCAAAGTTCCTTGAAAACGAGATTTTGTACGACGGACAACACAATTTACAACTCGTATTCCCTTTTATACACAATGTCGGCCTTTACATTCAAGGACGTTATTGATGTTTCGCGGATTGGTTTTAAAATTCGCACGACGTTGATCGACAAATTATTCCGAACGTGATCGGACAATCTAAAGTTAAAAACGTCACTGACAGTAGTAATATATTGTACTATGACATCCATTCATATGACTATGACACTTTTTTCATTACAATTTCCAACTGTCCAAAATAATGTGTAAGATAAAGATTTACTGTTTAGAGATTTTTTAAGATACTATCACTCTTTTCAATAATTATTATTTTTTTTTTAATTAGTTCTTTCAATACTCAAAATCACAATCTTCAACGATTTTGTTATTTTAGTTTTTTCAAACTATCATAAATGAGAATATATTATAGTAAATTTTTTTCTGCAAATTTAGCGCGTACTGTTCAATCGCTACTCTAGTAGCATTATAATAACGTTTTTAATAAATATACATATTTTAAAAATAACTACATAAGATAACTATCTCTTGTACATTATTTAAGCGTGTTAACTACAGTTTTTATGTTAAAAAAAGAAGTTAAAAAAATCAAATATAGAATATATAGTTGCATAAAAATATATTTTTCTTTTGCATAATGATATGTTGAACGTTTAGCTATCATAAATAAATAAAAAAATTAATATAATCGTAAAGTGATCTGATAATATATATATATATATATATATATATATATATATATAATTAGCAGTCTTTCATTGATTGATACTTTTTGATACTTTATAGTAGATTAACTTGGTTTTTTATCTTTTTTAATGATAACATTATTTTGGAACTCTTTGGTTGGTCTCATCATCAGTAAAATAAATAAATGAATACAAATTAAAGTAATATTAAGTATGTGATTTTGACGCTTACTTAATTTGTCTGTCTTTTAAATCGCACAAAATCGAAGCAACACAGAGCCGTCCAGCACACTATCCTATAAGCGGATCTATTTGATTATGCGAACATGCTTACCTCAAATCGTGGTACTCCAGGCGTACACTTGGAAGCGACTGCCCCACTCTTGCCGGTTGATCGTTCTTTTATAATTTCCAAGGTGCCCTTTCTCTCTCTACTGTTTTCCAATCGCGTTTCGTGAACAAGCGTATCCTTCTGAAGACTTGATCCTTCGGTGAACAAGGAAGCGTTCTTGACTCTGTATCCAATATAAATTGTTCTTCACCTCCCTGCTTATATTTTCTGAACTAAAAACGCATAAATTATGTTTTCCAGTTTTTGATCTTCTTTTACAGATACCTAGTTAGTATCACCTAAACACTACAAAACTATAAATTTCGTAACAATCTAACATGATTTAAAACCGGTTGTTCTATTTTCGTTCTATCTTTGTATTAATTATCAGTTAAACGTCGATTCGAAAACGATCAAAAAAAAACCGCACGCATTTTAATGTGATGTATTGCTATAAACTTTCTTTGCTTGAGATTAGTTGTTGCACAGTTCTGTGATTTGCGATCTGGCATGCATAACATGCTTGATGTGTTGTCGCACAATTTATAAAACCATGTAAAAGACATTTTCTGTGTTGTAATGTTTTTTTAACAATAAGTATATAACAAGAGAACCTCGCGAATCCGAAAATTCTGATTTTGACGAAATTTTGCACATATGTAAAGGATTAATAGATGAATATTGACATTTTCCGTTGTGGCCTAAAAACGCTTTTAAGGAGTAAAATCACCTCTTATATGTAAAGCGGCTTTTCACTTTTCTCAATTTCAATCTCGAATATTATTGGATATTGCAAAATGTTTTATACAACAATTTTATAGAAAAAATCTTTTATTTATTAATATTAATAGACTTTTTGAACGATAATTTTTTAACAAATTTGTCACAAATTCATAAAACAATTTTTTTTTAATAATTTTATTAATGTATGTATAAATAAATAAAAGTGTTTTTGCCATTAAACTTTTGTATAAAACATTTGTTGATATCTCTAATAGTTTTCGAGATACGTCGAGAAAAGCGCAAAACCGCTTTACACATAAGAAGTATTTCATTCTTTAGAATTGCTTTTAAGCCGCTACTGAACATTTCTACATTCATGTAGTTATCTATATACGTGTACAGATTTTTAAAACGTATTGTAAAAACATTTCTATGTAATCGCACATTTATACAGTTTTGAAATAAGTTTTTTCCAAAACTTATTTTTAGCGTCTTTTATACAAGATCCGTCAAAATACTTTTTGAGAGTTATGAGAGTTAAATGTTAGAGAACCGTAGAATATTAGAAAAATAGAATACTAGAGAACCAACCATTAATTACCTTATTAGTTACCTTATTAGTAATCTTGCCTTAGTTGGCTGGATCACACACACAAGAGGTGTAAATTCAACCGATTAACCTCCATGTAGTATATACACTTTGGATAATGTTAATATCGGCGGTACTCTAACATTTAACTCTCATAATTCAAAAAATATTTAATGAAAAGAAACATTTAGTGTTTTGGAAAACTCTTAAATTAAGCTACAAGAATGTGCAAAATAAAATAGGGAGTTCTATTTAAAAAACTCGATATGATCTTCCGCGGTTCTCTAATATTCAACCCTCATAACTCAAAAAGTATTTACTGAAAATAAATTTCGTTATAGTGGTTTTTTTGGAAACCTCTTGAACTAAGCTACAAAAATATGTGATAAAAAAACAGAGAATTCTATTTAAAAAAATCGATGTTACCTCGACTTGACTTTGGCGACGTCATTCAAGGTCAAACTGATAAAATCAGGAAATAGATCTTTTTAAACTCTACAACCTGTTGTCTGAAACACTTTTTCCTAAAATGCTTAGTTTTCAAATTATTTTGTTGTTTTGGGATTTTTGATGGACTCTATATAAGGAACTATCTTGCGTTATGTACTGCGATAAAAAGTTATTTTATGAATAAAGATGATTTCCTGATTATTTTTATGTTGCAGTGCATTGTTGCATAAAAGATCATTGATCATATTTTTGCAGCTTTTATGTCGCATAATTGAATATGTAATATATCACTCATTTACATAAACAGTGCAGAGTAGTCATGTATACGTTATACGTGAGAACAGTTTACAATAATGTTCCATCATCAAAAGACATCATGCTATACTTGAATTTTACTTTCCTCGCCCTGTTGACCAACACATAAAATTTCAGTGTAACATCTCGATACTTTATATTATGGTTCAATATTATATTTTATTTTATTGTTTTAATAACATTATACGATTTACATATTCATACAGGTCGCTGGTAATCGCCGACGTATGACATAGCAACGCGATTCAGACAGTGTGCTACGACACATGTGACACATATACACAATATGCGACATAAAAACTGCAAAAATATGATCAATGATCTTTTATGTAACAATGCACTGCAACATAAATATACTCAGGAAATGAAATCATCTTTACTCATAAAATAACTTTTTATCATAGTATATAACGCAAGATAGTTCCTTATACAGGATCCATCAAAAGTCTCAAAACGACGAAATATTTTGAAAACTAAGGATTTTAGGAAAAAGTGTTTCAGACAACAGGTTGTAGAGTTTAAAAAAATATTTTTACTGATTTTACCAGTTTGACCTTGAATCAAGGTAACATCGTCAAGGTAAGAATCAGTCAAGGTAACATCGATTTTTTTAAATACCCGGGAAAAAATTTTTTATATATACTTATACACAAATTAAAATTATTATATCTAATTATTTTTGTAGCTTAGTTCAAGAGCTTTCCAAAAAACACTATAATGAAATTTATTTTCAGTAAGTACTTTTTGAGTTGTGAGAGTTGAATATTAGAGAACCGCGGAAAATCATATTGACCCGGTAAAAAATTTTTCATATATAAAATTGTATGGACATATTCGGCACACACACACACACACACACATATAAAGTTGCATAATTAGATATAATAATTTTAATTTGTGTATAAGTATATATGATTATATGCCAAAAATTTTTTAAAAATATAGTAAAAATATAGTTTTATATGATTTTTTTGTATCTAACATGATACTAAATAGAGTTATTTTGTAATTTGATATGGAATATCTCTGAAGCCATTCTTTTAAAAAAAGATTCTCCGTGTATAAAATTGTATAGACGTATTCGGCATATAAATTTGCATAATTAGATATAATTATTTTAATTTGTGTATAAGATCATATTGAGTTTTTTAAATAGAACTCCCTATTTTATTTTGCACATTCTTGTAGCTTAATTTAAGAGTTTTCCAAAACACTAAATGTTTCTTTTCATTAAATATTTTCGGAATTATGAGAGTTAAATGTTAGAGTACCGCCGGTATTAACATTATCCAAAGTGTACATACTACATAGAGGTTAATCGGTTGAATTTACACCTCTTGTGTGTGTGATCCAGCCAACTAAGGCAAAATTACTAATAAAGTAACTATTAATGGTTGGTTCTCTAATACTCCATTTCTCTAATATTTTACGATTCTCTAACATTTAACCCTCATAACTCAAAAAGTATTTTGACTGATCCTATAAAATATGTATAAAAGACGCTAAAAATAAATTTTGGAAAAAACTTATTTTAAAACTGTATAAATGTGCGATTACATAGAAATGTTTTTACAATACGTTTTAATTAAAAATCTGTACACGTATATAGATAACTACATGAATGTAGAAATGTTCAGTAGCGGCTTAAAAGCGATTCTAAAGAATGAAATACTTCTCATGTGTAAAGCGGCTTTGCGCTTTTCTGGACATATCTCGAAAACTAGAGATATTACTATTAGAGATATAAAAAAATGTTTTGTGTACCAAAGTTTAATGACAAAAACACCTTTATTTACCCACCTACATTAATAAAATTATTTAAAAAATATTGTTTTATGAATTTGTGACAAATATGTTTAAAAAATTATTGTTTAAAAAGTCTATTAATATTGATAAATAAAAGATTTTTTTTATAAATTTGTTGTATAAAACATTTTGCAATATCCAATAATATTCAAGATAAATTGAGAAAAGTGAAAAGCCGCTTTACACATAAGAGATGATTTTACTCCTTAAAAGCGTTTTTGGGCCACAACGAAAAATGTCAATATTCATCTATTGACCCCTCTTTACATATATGTGCAAAGTTTTATCAAATTTAGAATTTTCGGATTTGCAAGGTTCCTTTAAAAGACTGAATAGAATTATAAATCAAAACATATTGCAAGTAATCAAAAATATTATGATACATAATACTTTTGTCCTATTCAGTCTTACATTAGTATATATTTATTTAAACAAATTAGTCTTCAAGTTGTCTTCGTGAGACAAAAGTGTGTAACGGACATGTGACACAGACGAGATGATGCTCAAAAGCGCTCAATTTTGTTGTCTGACAATTGTAAAAAGACTACACGACATTAATTAGACAGAGACAACATCGTTGCAAAGAAGACGTCCTTGAACTGTGAAAGCAATTATCTTCCGATGTCATCAAAACGGATGTAAAAAATGATGTTCGTTAACCAAGCTGAAAATTGACCAACAAGAACCGTGCATTTGCAAACGTTTTTAGTTGTTTACGCGCGGGATGTGTCGCCGTAATTTTAATGAATTGTTAAAAGGATTGTAGGGTAAAAGTTTTCTTTGTTTCAATAATAACAGGAAACATTCTATCGTTCGGGATAGAGAGGTTTTTCACGAGAAAATGACAAAATTGCTGTAATAAACTAATCATTGTCGGATGTGTAGACTTTCTACTTCCCGATGTGACGCTCAAGGAAGTGGAGTAACGGGGCGAATTGGAAGTATACGGTGTAACATAGTATGCGAGTTTCAGGACGAACGTAACTTCTGACCAGTTGCGTCATCATTGTTGCGTATGTAAGAGGTAAATACGAGATACTTTTTCTATCAGAAAGACGTAACGCCAAAACCAAACGAAGCGAAAATTTCAACATCGATGGATCCGTCTCTAAATCACACCACCAAGGAAATCACGTAACGACAATTAAATGAATAGGATATACAGATCGAAAAATTCAAATAATTAGATAATTATATTTCCTATAAACGACTGTGATAATATCGTCAATCCACAAAAGCATAGTTTATTTTTGTTGTTTGAGTAAACGAGTTAATTATAATTCGTATATGTGAGTAGGAGTGCATAGATTAAAAACTACCAAACATACTAAATAGATAAGTAGGAAATGGCATTTCTTATACACAACCGTTATCACCGTCCATTTGTAAAAACATATTCTTTCTACTTTTTTTGCGGTACAAATATTTTCATATATGTATGTAGTATTTAACGCTAAAATTGTACGTAGGTATACAAGTGTTCTCAGTATTAAAGAAATATTCTTTTTAAAAATATATTTAAAATTTTTTTGTATATATTTATTTATAGTAATAAAAATTACAATTGTAAAAAAAAAAGCAACCGCGATTATTCTCTACTTTCTTGTCACAATAAAATAATTAATACACAAATCCTTGAACTCTAAATATTGAGCAATATACTCCCAAATATCTTAATCCGTTTCTTATATTCTAATATGTCCGACAAAAACTAAATTCTACATACTTATCTTATTTAATCCTTCGACGAAATTTCAAATTATTAATGATCATCTTAGTTTTCTTTATACGTTCTTCTGTTGTTGAACAATGAATAAATGATATAAGCAGCAGCATTTAGTGCCTTTACACATAAAATTGTACCAATAATGCTTCAATAATATCTTAACATCAAAAAATCTAACTTTATGTGTAAAGACATTAACGCTCCTGTCTGTAACTTTATATTCAACCGCGTTTTAATTTACAGAACGATTTCTTACATCTTATATAGTTCGAAGTGTCATCATGTCGTGTGTTTTTATAAATTAAATTAAATAAACTACTTGCACCCAAATAAACAAAAATTAATGTAAACCGAAATAAGCAACGTTTTAGTTGCGTAAGAACGATCAATAACAACGTTAGCAACAACGTAGCACATGTTACGCCTACAGTTTAGATATTACGTGTTATTACGAAGGTTTGACACGCAATGCACGTGGTCGTTTGCTCAGACATCGCAAATGCATGTACAGAAGAAAGTTATAAGCGAAATTCGCGAGATATTACGTGTCGAAAGTTTTAATCATAAATTTGTCTAACCGCTGTGCGGATTACGCATCTCACCGCGGACGCGGCATCTCACATATTGTTTGTACAATTATCGCTCGTCTTCCGTGTAATTCGGAAATAATACGTGTACAAAGTTTATTCATTAAATTTTTCAATCTTCAATATGTATACAAATTTCTTTACATGTTCGGATCGCCGAACTGTGGATCCGTACAAATGACTTCTCACAGTACGAACTCATTAGTATTAACAGTCCTATTTTCTTCCGCGTTAATGATTACATCATTCTTTGAATAAAAACCCGGTAATTATTAACGGATTTAATCAACTGACGCAAATAGAGGAAATATAAAATCACAAAAACATAATAGGAAAACTCAATACTAAAACTAGCTCGAGTCGTAATATTATCACCTCATCGTTGCAATAAAAAACTCGTATACTTATATAATCTAAGAAAACACTATGCATTATTTTTATGTATAATTAGACATTATTATTTTTATTTCAGTCGTATATAGTATAACAATTTTATCAGCCTTCGTGAAAAGATCACGTATAATTAAGTTTTATTATTATCTATCAATCACCTGAACCTTGCTGTAGGCTCCCTTACAACCGGCATTGTTCGCCAATAAGTATTTCTTAACAAGCTCGAACTGCTTGTCGGAAAGTATCAGCCTGTTGTCTCTCGCCGCGTTAATGATGCATCTTTCTAAAGCGTCCTCATTTAAAGAGTCGTAAGGAACAATTTTGGTATCAATATTTTCATTGGCAAAAAAACGTTTTATTATATCCAGACTGCGATTTAAATCTATGTTACGGGACGAGTCGTCGTTCATCCGTTCGACATTGAACACAATCAGCACAGTGACATATCGATCGCGAAGCGTATCATGACGTGTTTTCAAGAAGTTCACAACATCCACTAAATGCTGCTCTTTCAAGTTTTCAAGAATAATCAAGTGCGGATTAAAAGGCGGAATAAGAACGTCTCTTATATTTTCGATCGGTGGAAAATATTGACGAACGGAGTATGTTCGTGGAAAATTTTTCTTTATAATTTCCGCCGTGTATGATTTCCCAACACCTGTGCCACCAACAAGAGCTATGACTTTCATCGAAGGTACATCCAGTAAAAGATATTCACTTAGAATCTGTACAGCTCGATCCTGACCATAAACATGTTTCTTTAATTCAACGACAGCGTTCACGAAATCGCTACTGTGCTTATGATTCTGATCCTCATACAAGAGAATCGAAAGCAAAAGTATAAATAGTGAAAGTACTAATAAAAGAAGTAGTTTAAAAGATCCCATACTTCTGTTTGTTTCTATTTTGAGTGGATGTTTTGGTACAAGTGGACGAATTTTGTCTTTCATATCTTGGTAGCTCTGCGACTTCTTGTTGTCATTTATATTTGCACAGTCTGTGTTGTCTGTTTCTGTAAGATTTTGTTGTGTGAGAACTGGTTTTGTGAAATCGTCGTTTGATTTCAGAGGCAAGAAATTTTCTGTATTTTTTGTGCTCGCTACTGCAACTGAAGCAGCAAAAGTTGATTGATTTGCAGAGTTTGATTCCTCTTCTACTTCCATATATTCAACTTGATTGTTCTGCAATACAGGTACAGGTGTAGATGGAACTAAGTTTTCAACACAAGAAAAGCTTGGAATTTTTAAATTGGAGTTGTAATAAGGAAAAGTATTTTTCCACATTTTCGATTGTTCGTTATTGCCAGCTTGTACTACTTCAGAGTATGTTAATTGGCTGAAAATAAAAGAATTAGTTGACATGTTTGCACTTTTCATTTTTTAGATAACATAATAACCTGTTTTATTTACTAACGCAAATTTTCAGAAATTAAAGTTTTGAAAAAATAATAAAAATCTTTTATGGATATTTCTCAAAAATTAATAATCTACCTAGTGCCGGTATTTTTATCAAATATCTGCTCACAACTGTACTGTCTAATTGAATTTGATGAATCACTACGCTTGTAACACTGCTCGATAAAGATTCTTCGGGCAGACTGCAATTCGGAAAAGCTGAACGCTCTAGTCATTTTTGTCTGCTCAGATTCGGGAGAATCGGGAATTCTCAGAGCTGCAAACTTCTTCTCCATGATAATGAGATCTAAACAATTTTTCGTCAAAGATACATCGACGTGTTAGTAACATAACCTCAACTTGACGTGTTTAAATATGCATTCCAGGAATTTTAGTTGGAGAGTTTCATACACGGGTTTATCTCTTTATCACATGAATAACTAATATAAATCTTAGCAAGTAATTGAAAGAATTTGAGACGTTAAACATTATGGGAAAACTAAAATATATACATATATATATATAAATATATATAAATATATATAAATATATACATGTACATATATGGAATTTTATTTACCTTAAAGTACAAGCAACATCCCTGTTTAACCTACCTACGAACTTTACTGACGGTTACTAATTATACGAATTCCGACTAGTTCAAATTCACATTAATTTTGGAATATTATATCACTTAAATGTCATTTTGGATCTTATAGATGTAATAGTCATTGACACTTGGAACTCCAAATTATCATTCAATAATAAAAACACAGAAAAATATTAAAGTTTCGTTTTACATTAAATCCTTTCAATTTCAGTTTTAGGAAAAAACAAGACAATCAACAAGTTCAAAGTGATCAAAGATTCGTTCCTGTTAACTACACTTTCTACTCCTTTTGTATATGTTTCTTCCTTTTCTCTAACCCGAACAAAATTTGTCTTCTTGGAGTTCATATGGTCCAAAACAACATGTCGTTCGACTGTAAAAGAAACAAAACATCACCTATTTTCTCTCAACTGTCACAATTCTCGCTTTACATGCGATATGTGTTACGTACGTGTCTCTATGTGACACATGTGCACGGTTCGATTTGTCGTTCCTCTGTTTCACAACACTGGCTGTCAATGGGTCAGTGACGTCACGTTGGTCCGATTCGGTTCGGTTCCGACGCTTCCGGCGCGTCCCTCAGTTCCTGCTCGCATATCGACGAGCGAAGGTGAGATGTTTGTGATATCGTTACGCGTCGCCGCCTTTTTGTGATGTGACACATCGCCGGTAATATCAAAACGACAAGTGCAAAGGGAGTCGAACGAGATGCGGCCGAACGCTGTTACGCGTGTCTGCGTGGCGCTCCTGTTGATGCTGGTCGTGGTAACCGCGAGGATTCACAAGCTGGACATACGGGTTGGTTGAGTTAAAAACGCGATTTTTTTCAGACGATGTTTATTACATTTATTGCTATCTTGAACGTGATTCGAGAGAAAAAACGCGATCACGCGTGCAAATTCTCTCGGTACATCGCGAAACTATCGTTATCCGATAGGAGGAGTTTTAACGCGTGTTGTCAATTATCCTGCAAAGTGTATCAGTAGGACGCTCCAAAATAAAAAACAACGTACACTTTCAATTTGCAGCATATTTTGCAGTATATATGCATAGTACAATATATATGTGTAGTATATAGTACGTGCGTAGTGGAAAAATAATATCGCTTTAAGCTGTATCGCTCGATAATCTTGATTGAGTGAATCATGTGTCACGTTACTTATATGTTATTTATTTACGTCATGTATATAAAAATCGAAATTTATAGCAATTGTGTATTTAGATATATTATTTTAGCAGATCGTAGAATCTCTACTGTGTACACAAATTGTAACATCGTGCGGTTAAGTTAATTAATTTGCACGGCCATGACGGAATAACACAGTTAGAAAAGTTTCCGGAGAAATCCTGCGGAACGAAAGACACGAACGAAGGACGACGATATATCGACAGACTCGTGTAAATCCGTTCTTTGCGGAACAACGGTACCGTGTAATGCGTGCCCTCTTTTTCCCTTCCCATTCTCGAGCGCACAATACACGTATTCCGTTTTCGCTTACAAAGCTGTTATTTGCATTACAGAAAGACAGGAGACATTACATCACTCTGAGCACATTCGGTTTCTACAAAGGTGGCATTTTAACTGTGAATCTTACGAACTTCAAATTCGAACCAGCGGATTCCGACAAAAAGTTGACATCGGAAAGCGCAAACAAAGCAGTGGTGAGAATTGCAAAACCAAAATTTTAAGCACAATTAAAAATTAATTTTGACAAGATAACAAGAGTGTTATTCAATAATTTTTTTTTGCTTGTGCATGCGCGCTAATCACAAACTTTCATCGACAATCTCTTAATTAATGTTTTTATTAATTTATATATTTTTAATTTCACGAGATAACACAAAATTATCTCAATGACAATTTGAATGTCTTAACTTTGTGACATCCGTCATGTGAAGTGGCAACTGACACCTGTTCCTATCTTCTGTATAATTTATTACACTCGCGGGGAAACCACCCGCGTTTATAAATAAGCACACGAGTGTAATATTGTCCGTGCAGTGTTAGTGTATCATTGGCTTGTTTTAGCACGTGAATGACTTGTTCACACTTGCAACCGAGAGAGTGCATAAACCGACACTCTCACGTAACATTTTTTTTTTACTATTCATTTCTATATTTTTTATCTCACATCGTTAGCAACAATATAATTACGTACAACGTATTGTACAACGTCACATATACGTAAAAATAAAATAACATTGTTCATACGTTTGCAAAAATTTCAAAACTGTAAATTTTATTTTGTAATTCTTTAACATTACAATTTATTTAAACATCTCCTATTTGAGAGACAGAATATCATACTGATAAGTGTAAAAACAAGTTTATAAAATTATGACAAAAGTATTAACTACTTTTACACAAAGTAGTAATTACACAATTAGCTGTTAAACGATGATATTTTTTATTTTGACTGCAGTTTGGATTCAGTTTAGGCCGAACGCTCATCGATGCTATTAATCCGTACGTGCACAACCATCTGGATGGATGCTTATTACAAAACATTTCAAATTTCAAGGCAGAACCGAAGGATGACACCTCTATCATATACTTTACCATGGACTTGAAGAATTTATCGTAAGTAATATATTTTTACAGCAATGGGATCAATTAGGATTTTAATTTCATAAAACAAATCGATGTTTGCAGAATGCAAGTGAACTGCAGTCGCAATGTACACGCGGCGCATATTTATAAAGATTCTAATGCAGTGCTGATGTATCGAACGAAGAGGAGTTCGCTGTCGGCGAGATTCAGCGACACCGCGCTCTTTCCACGAAGAAAACGAAACACATCTCACGGTGAGTCGCATTTGATCCATCTAATCACATATGCGGATTGATTTCTGTATTACACAGAAAACGTACAATAACGACATTCCGTGGACACGAAATATAAATATCGCAAGCAAACATAGAAATATACGACAGTCTCTCGTGCGTTTTATCGATTTTCAATTTGACATGGCATTCCGCGCTTGTAATGGAAGCAGCGCTTAAAACGTATAAATGTTGCACAGAAGGTGACATACCTATTTGCATCTCACGATCGGATTTGCAACATTTGGCATAAGTGCTCAAAAACATGGTAATTAAGCGTGGAGATAGATAGATTAAGATAGAACGGGAAGCATCTCATTTATTTCGCGCATTGTGCAATCCGATGTAGTTGCGAAAAATTGCGACCTAAATGTTGTTGCTGTTTGCTATAAATAGAGCAATGAGATGTCTTTCAGGACACAAGCGCGAGAAACAATTTCTGGTGGAATATTAGCGATGAGTATGGTACATATTGAAAATAAACGATCACATCATTTGCCAGATATTTTCGACAATTTTCCACCTAATATTAGAGACGTTACTTGACTTGAAATGAAGGAAAACAGGTGTAGAATCTGGAAACTTGGCTTATAATCCTGAAACTCGCCATTTGCTGTTAGTAAAGCAATTATTATTATCCTGATATTTTCACTTTGAAACTCGATGGATGTTTGCTCTACGTAAACTTTCATTATATGTTTTTCATTATTTCATAAAGATAATTAATAGAGTACTATTATTATTATTAACTCTACTTATACTTATGATCAGGAATAAAAAGACCGGAACGTTTACAAACGATAAACTTATATACGTATAGATAAACATTTATATAATAGATTTAAAACTTTGAAGAATTTTCACTTGAATACGTTTCCGCGCATTGTTCGTACAGCTTTTAATAATGATCGATAGACAACGGCATACGGTCTCGAAATAATATTAATGATCAAATACTGCCACACATGAAAGACGCTATAATTAACGCAACTCGTCCCCGATCTTATAAATAACATGAAACTCAGGTATTTTTGAAGGTTTGGTTAGGTAACTGTCTTTAGCGCTTAGTACATTTGCTGGCTAATGTCTTGTCTCGATTATTGCGACACTTTTGCGCTGTCGCCTGAAACAAGTTAATAATCTTACCTGATAATAAAACGAGATTGTTCTCATGATCGTGTGAAATGTAAAAAAATATATTTTTGTCCATATTTTATTCATACTTTTATTTTTTATTTTAAGAAATAAATTTGATTGTAACAGTTTGCAAAAGTAAAAAGAACAAAATATCATTTAACACATAATTTACAAAACTTTGTTTTGTAGTCGAGAAATCTATCGTCGGCACCAACAATTTGAAACTCGAGCCAGATAGCAATGCATGTTCGCGTCTGAGATTGCCGATGACGATGGAGACGACGGCGAAAGGCGAAAAATCGTACAACACGAGCTTCGTAATGTACGTGGCCAGTGAGGAAGAAGAGGGCTTGTACAATCTTTATTTTCACAATTGTCAGAATTATGACAATTATAAGGAACCGCTGCTAGTGGATTTTACGGTGAGATTATTCGAAGTACGATCGGAAAGACTACAAGATTGAATGATTTCTGTTACACTGAAAAGAAACATTTTTTTTTTCTAGGTGGAAGTAGCAGAGATTAATAATGACAACTTTCTTAGCGCTGGCGAGATGCCACTGCCTGCTTTATATTTCACAATGGCGCTTCTTTTCTTCCTATCGGGCTGCTTTTGGGTATTTATACTCAATAAAAGCAAGTAAGAGAAACACATCAGTGTAAGATATAATGGGGAGCATTAATAACAAAGAAAGAAAATGTAAACGTTTTTTTTTTCGCACAGGCATACCGTGTTCAAAATCCACTATCTGATGGCGGTTCTCGTGTACCTGAAGTCTTTCTCATTACTGTTTCATGGTATAAATTACCATTTCATCCAGACTAAGGGTGAACACGTAGAGGCGTGGGCAATTTTATACTACATCACTCATCTCCTGAAAGGTGCCGTTCTCTTTATTACTATTGTACTCATTGGCACGGGATGGAATTTCATAAAGCATATTCTCACGGAC
Source organism: Pseudomyrmex gracilis (assembly GCF_002006095.1). Classification (NCBI taxonomy): domain Eukaryota; kingdom Metazoa; phylum Arthropoda; class Insecta; order Hymenoptera; family Formicidae; genus Pseudomyrmex; species Pseudomyrmex gracilis. The sequence goes on along the minus strand of NW_018020775.1, from coordinate 232,938 downwards.
AAAGAAAAGAAACTCTTCATGCTCGTCATACCGTTGCAGGTAAACATCGACTTTTTTTTCTTGTTCAACTTAAGTTAGTGGGAGATACGCGATATTTTTTCACTGTGATATTCGTAATTTTGTAATCATTTTTTTTATGTGGCTTAAAAATTCTTTGTTTTTTTAAGGTTGTGTATTGTGTGTATACATACATATATGTATATATGGAAAAAACAAATGATTATGTGTTTCTTCATAGGTGTTGGCAAATGTAGCCGAGATAATAATCGAGGAAAGCGACGTGGGTAATTTACGTCGCGAAACTTCGCGAGACATGTTCATACTTGTTGATTTAGTTTGCTGTGGCGCAATTCTATTTCCGGTGGTTTGGAGCATCAGACATTTAGAAGAAGCTGCCCGCACGAGTGATAAAGCGGCTATGAACTTACGCAAGCTGATGCTGTTCAAACATTTCTACATTATGATAGTTTTCTACATATACTTTACCCGAATTATAATGTACATACTTAAGGTGCGCGCTATTTTGAGATTTGCAATAATTCGAAATAATTTCAAAACGTGTCATATCACAAAAAAAAAAAAACTAGATTTTATTCGTTTAACTTTTCATTCGCAGATCACTGTGCGTTTCGACTACCAATGGCTGGATGAAACATTCAGAGAAATGGCGACATATGCTTTCTTCGTCCTGACGGGTTATAAATTTCGACCAGCGTCAGCAAATCCTTACTTTACAGTACCTAGTGATGAAATGGAACCGGACGACGAAGACGACAAAGACATTGTGTATGTATTAATTAATTCTAAAAGTGGATAATAAATTCTGTTAATAAAATTTATAATGTATCAAACGCAAAAAAATAATTTTTTAAATCTCTTTGTTCCGAAAAATCATTTTTATTTGTTTTTCTTTTAGGGTTTCCGGTGGTAACGGAATGAGCAGAGACTTCAGTAAAGTAAGCAAAGTGCCAAGGGCGGTAAAATCCGCAACCTCGAAAATTCCATCTACAGAAGAAGAGCGGCACACTCTCTTCCAGAACACGGAATCTTCTCGCGAATACGATTAATTAAGAGCAGTAGAAAATGAATATAGATCGTGCGCGGGTGCGCCTGCATTTTACGAACTTTTGGAAGAGATAAATAAAAAAACTACGAGAAAACGATCATCAAAATGGAAGTGGTGAAAAAACATATATTAAAAAAAAAAAAAAAAAAAAAAGAAAAAAATGTGACTGAAAGTCAGTAAATTTTCTATTCTCAGACTTGTTTTTTACTTCTCAGAGAAAGAAAAGAAAAAAATGCTTTGTATTTGCAAACGCGTATATCAATCTATTGCAATCAATATAATAGCGGTTAGAAAAGGTTTACACTTATTCATAATCCAGATATTTCATGTTTCGAAAAATAATTGTTTATAAGTTGTTACGCATATCTCTCTTTCAATGTCGATTGTGTAATTTCTCGTGACTCTCTTCCATTTTTGTTGTCTACCACTCAATTCAACGATAATGAGAATATTTCTTCCTTCGTGTTTTTTTCCGATTAGATACTTCGATATAGTTATATAGGTAATCGCTCATTTAGCACTTAAAGTTCCACATTCAACTCCAATGCGGGTGAGAACGCGAGAACAGGACACGTTTTGTCGTTTGTAGTGTCCATTTTCCTTAGGCATTTAGAAAAACATTTCCATTTTATTTTTTCCCATGACACACACACACTTAATTTCTCTTGTACGAGAATCTCATTCTGCGAATAGCACCGGTACTTTTTTTGTATCGATCTTATTTCTAGATAAGTAACCGAATAAAATGGTGCAATAAACTTGTTTAAAACTCTCTTGCAATATAACGCGATACTAATGCGCTAGAGTTAACATTGTCATAATTATTACTCAGTGCCGGATCTATCGGTAAATTTAAACTAAATTTGAGCTATTAGAATGATAGTTAAAAGAGATACAAAGAATTTCTCGACGTGTGTAGATATGTGTTAAATGTGTATGCTCATTAAACTGTGATGTGTGTTTCCAGTGTTTCCAATTTTCTTTTCTAATTGTAAAATTTATGTTAATATTATTTTGCTAGGCTATTTTCTTAGGTAATTGCGTTGAGTAAGTGAAGAACTTTTTTGTTCAAAAATATTAGCTCAAAAAAAAACTGTAGATCCGCAACTGACTATTGTACTTACTATTGTACACGTGTTATTATCACTATCGTTGCATTTAAGGGGCCATACTTACCTGTAAATGCAACATAGACATTTAAAAACACATTTTGTCTTGAGACGTAAATATGATTCCGATATCTATATCTCTGTTATTACCGATAACTGTGTCATATATATTGAATGGGACACAAAGTTGAAAAAAATAAAGCGGGTATTTTTATGAACACGTTTTATGTGTATATTTTTATTTCTATCTTTTCCGTGTTTATAGTACGCGATAAAATGGCATTTCTTTTTGCTAGTTTTGACGTTCTACAACGTGAGTGAGCTAAGTTCTAAACTAAGTAAATAAAAAGTTTAAGAAAAAATCTGTCGATTTGGCAAAAAAATAAATCTGAATTTTATTTCGTGAAGAAATCGCGTGACGATCGAGAAATTTCTCTCCGATTCAATGCTAACGGAAGCTTTATAAAACTTATTGAATGGCCGCTAATATCTGCAGCACTGTTACTTTTCATCCCCTTGCTCGATTCGATGTATACCTGTCTGAAGCAGCCTACCTCCAGATACGTGAGAAACATCCCGATGACTGCCATCACCGCGGGATCTGACGCGAGCGGCAGTAATCCTTTCACGTTTCCCGCCTGCAAGAAGAATGAACGTGACGCTCGACGAGATGAGAGTTGCTCCCTTGTTTCCGATGAAGAGGATCGAGATTAATACACTAGATGTCCCGAAAAAAAGAATTGCTCCTTTGAGATCGGTTCGAAGAATAGAAAATTAAATTATTTAACGACGTCGGTTTCTCGCAGTCAGTTTTATATTTCGCTTAGTGTGAAACAGCGACGGGAAAAAAATCGGAGGGGCGATAATGCAGATTTAGAGTGACGCCGCTTTCATCGCATTGGTATCCACGCACGCTTTTACGGCCCTTATAAACGCCGCCTGTGTGGTTTTGCATCGAAACGCAAACGGTCGAAACTGTTTAGTTCTTTCCCGTAAAGCGCCGTATCGACGCGAAAGTTAAGAAAATCCCGCGAGACCGGGCGTCTCGTTCAGTTTTCATACGCGTACGGAGCGGCGACGAGAATAATCGGGAAAAGAGAAAGGTACTACTTTTATACAGCCGACGTCGTAACAATATGCAGGATACCGATAAATATTTTACGTTCTAACTTCGCAACCGACCTATCTTTACAGGCTGTATTTTTCGCGTCAGTCCATTTGTGAGAAATATTACTTTCATGATATAAAGTATTTATGCTGCACTATTTCTAGACATAGAAAAATTATAAAAAAAACGTAGTCAAGATATAATTCAATAATAAATAATGTAGAAGTTTTAGTTGAATTGTAAGAAATAATGTTGAGATTTTGATCTCTTTTTCTCTGTCATCCCGAAAAAATGCGCTTTAAAATATCTAAAATTATTTTTCTAGGTCTTCATTTATAAATTTTTAAAAAAGTTTATTTATAAATTTAAATGAAAAAACAAAGAGAAGAACTTTCGCGAATTTTTTTCTCATTGTGACGAATTTTTCCGCGCTTAACATATTTGATTATTCCGACACAGTTTAACGATGACGAGAGCAATATCCTGCGCGACAGATTGTGACACTTTATTGCGATAGATATTTACGTTTACGCGTGGCATCGAAGTGAAATTTCTTAGTAGTGCGAGAATAGACATTTACGACGTTCTTCTCGAGCGAGCGACTATTCGACTGTATATTTGTTCAATTGTTTTGGCGCGAGTTCTCAATATTTCTTCGAGTACGATGAGAGTTTTGCTTCCGCCTTCCAGCACAAACTTCCGAGTCAATGACATCGTTACGACGATCGCGCGCGAATCGACGCGTGACACACGTAACATGTTGAATTATTGCTGACATATCATTTTCCGGACGTAATCGCAGATCAGTCAGAGTTTTATCGTGATCGAAGACTCGACGTGTCCCACTTTCCTCGTACGTCATGAGGTAAAGAAAAGAGATGTCAAGCGAAAATAAGGACATTATTGGTGCTAAGATAAATTGCTTCATATTAGCGTCAGCGTAGGTCTCTTTTTACGTACAAAAGATGTGGCGTTCTCTTGTTTTTAAATCTCTACAAATAATTTACATTTATATTTTTTCACACTTCTATACACATATTATAGCTGTATATTTTTCGATTATGTTTACAATTATGTAATTAGGTTCATAAATAAATAAATTTTCTATTCCTCATTTAACTTTTAATTAAGAGTTCTAAGATATATATTATAATATTAAACAATTGATAAAATATTTCCAACTTTTCTGCATCTACGTCACAGAGTCATGATTTACAAAGAGACGAGGGAATGGCTGATATTATTTAATATCTTGTTCGACTTAGAAAAGTAAAAAAATTAAAAAAATTATTATTTCAGATTTTGAAAGTGACTTTATTTACCAAAAAAATCAAACCATTTCTGTCTGAAATATTCAAACTTTTTTTCCGTGACGTTACGAAAATTTGCGTTTGTCAATGCTAACGCGAAATGTTCTAATTATCATTTTTCCCCGCTATTTCGCGAGTTTATCTATGATGAGATTCGCGCCGAGGTGGTTTCAACTGTATGAATATCAGATAAGAGTTCGCGCACGAAGGCAAGCGAACTCGGAGCGAGCGAGAGCGAGAGTGCGGATAACGCAAACGCATCATATATTAGATTAGGAGTTAGTATTTATAGAACTCAGGGCTTTTGTGTGTGTGTGTGTGTGTATGATTAGCGTCATTTTGTTACTTCGTACTTCGCAGCGTCATCTCATTAATTCAGCTTCGTTAAAATGAAGCTTCAACTATCCCCGCGCATTTTCGTATAAGTGAGTAAGGATATATCTGATCTTTTAATTCCGTGCAAGTTTACGCAACTTTGCGAGATGCTACGAGATCCTTTTCATATTCGGTGATTCTCTCTACGCGACGAATCCTCCATAAGAGTTATAATATCAGGATTTCCTGGTCTCTCTTTTTTGTCTCTCTATGCCGTTTTTCTTGTGTTCTCCAGAACGCATGCGTCGCGTGATGAGAGCGGAGTCGCGAACACTCGTGCACTCACGAAAATTCTCCAGTTGGCGCCGCGACGCGCTCGAAGGAGCTTTCGTTCGGTCGGCGACATACGCACGTAGGTATAACGACCTTTCCGCAGCCGCGGAAGAAACAGAAAATAATAGAAGAGAAAAAACATCCACAGAAAAAAATTCAGTTTTCCGCTTTCGGAAATAGTGCAAGCGATATTCGATCGCGAGAGATGCAATGGTAAACAGCCGGCGCTCATTGCGAGGTAATTATAGGTAGCACTGTTATTGTCTGGAGCATTCCGATCGCGCAAATTGATCGAGACGCTTCGTGTATGGCTCGCACATGTTTTTGATCGCGCGCGAGAAGTGATTTGCATGCCGCGCGGCGTGCGATGCGGTAAATTTGCTGCGGGGGATGCATGTTAAGTATTCCGTTTCTGATTGACGAGCAAAGATAATGATCAATCGATTGCATTAATCAATCAGCGCAAGCTGCAAGGAGACGATAATAAAAATTCAGAGTTTAGGATGTACTGTTCGTTCTATTATTGACATACTTATGTCTCCTTCGTTCCTTGAAATAGTTAATCGTAGTGTGCTAAACAAATATTTTTATTCATATTGATTAAATTGTTTGTTCCTTTTGCTTTGCTACGTATAAAATAATTATTTATTTTTCACAACATTTTCCGTCACTTTATTGTCAATAATAATAATTATTATCTTGTTTTGTTCATTTTTGTATCTCAAATGAGTCAGAAAAATAAAACAGTGTTTCGCGAACGAATTTTAATAAATCAAACAAATTCTGCAAAAAAATATACATGAATTCAGTGTGGAATTTAATTAGCTCTCACTCAGTATAAATGCTTGTAGTTGGAAATTAATATTTCTCTTTTTTTCTTTCTCTCTCTCTTTCTCTCTCTCAACCGATATAAAATATTTAAAAGATTATCTTCACACCACGCACACGCAACCGCAGCGGGCAAGTACTGCGTGGCACAAATTAAAACGGAACATTGCTTTCAACGGCAAAATATTCATATCGTTCTATCTCGCGCTAATTTCCCGCGTGTTCGTCATTCTGAGAAGATTTATGCGTATAAATATGAATATCGCGGTTGAAAGGGACGCGCGTGCATCGATGATGCCGCGCAAAATTAGATTCGGCTAAAAGCGCGCTCAACCTTCGGCGGAAATTACTTTACGTTGCGTGTTGCAAGTGCGTCGGGACGTGAGAAATTATAAATGCAACGAGAGCTTTAGCGCTATCCTTCTCCCTCTTGCGCTTATGCCAAGTGCATACGCACCGCATATACACGCGCGAAGGACAAAGTTGCGAACTTTCAACGAGAGACATTAACTCGGACATCTCTCTCGCTGACGCGTTCGCCTAGAGCTTGTTTGATCTAATGTTGTGAACATGCAGCCTGAAAACAAACCTCGGATTTTCTTGAGCTTTCAAAATTGATTTTATGATGCATGAAATTTTTCTTGCACGCATAAGTTGATAAGTGTAAATTTTCTCTTGTATGAATTTTGTTACGTTAATGTGATTGTAAATAATAAAAATATTAAATAAGGAGTTTTTAATTTTAATTGTATGTTTTTATTCGATCGAAGAAATAAAATTGTGGAATATTTTCTACTCGTCGCGTATAGAATTATAATATTAAAAGAAAACTGCACAGGAGATCTGAGCTTGATTTCTCGTCAAGATGTCTTTTTTGCGTTGAGATGTTTTAAATTTCATTGGAAGGTTATAATAAGAGTAATTCATTATATATAATATATATATACATATGATGCAAAGTAGCATTCTATATAAATTTTAGGATTGTTATTCAATTCGAATCTCCATGTGTATTAATTCACACATTAAACAAAAATATATATTTCGCATCCAATGTATGGCTATAAAGTCTTATTTTTTTAATTTAAATTTAATATTTTAGTTTCTTAATTTAAGTTCATAATATTAAACATAATATTATGTTATATAATATTATAATATTAAACATAATATTAAAATAATATTAAAAACAATTTCACAATTACGTTTATTTTGAACGTTTAATTTTCTATGTATTACGTATTTCGTGTCGACTCGGATTTTCAGAATGGCCCGCACATCGCTGCAAATCAATGTTCTTTACAAGCGATCGGATAGCGATGAAAGAATCCGGGTGATGAATGAAGATTGCTGTCTGGAATAAAGAAAGTGAGAGGGTGGTGGGTCGCGGTATTGCGCGTTTCGAAGGATTTTCTCGAGTGCGTTCGTGAGCGGAGATCCTTGTCAGCGCGCGTTCAAGAGTGCCCTTATTTCACTGAGTTTAAAGACCAGCTTGTCTTTATTATTTACTGCAACGATGGTTCTCGAGCGGACAATATTTCGAAGCTCGTTATCAGCGAGCTTCGATAACAAGATGAGACATCTTCGGAGAAAGTTTCTCGTTCGTTTACACCGGATACTCTTTAAACGATATGATATAACGCGAAGCCGCGCGGCATACACCATATTGGCGTCGTGTGTTTGGCGCTAAATGCAGCTCGCATGCAATTCTCAGGTCGCGATAGTAGGTCGAGAACATGGTCGTCATATTAAACAAATAAATTTCGGTAAGGAATGAGGCTGTGTGTGTTTAACGCGAAACGTGCGGCGCGGCGAGCACGAATATCGTATATATTTTCCATTACCTTTAGAGTAAACGAATATATTGGATTTATTTATATATATACACATACACACATATGAAGAATGCTCAAACTGAATAAAGCGGTATAAACTATAATCATGTTGCGCTTCGCGATGTGAGTGTATCTTGCAGCCAGTTATCATTACAATGTTCCGCATCTTTCCGAGCTATCTTTCCCGTAGCAAATTTGCGCATGTGCGCACACACATACAATAGCCGGGACATAATAGCGCGAACGAGCGATAAGCTAATAAAGTCGGGGAACCGACGCTCGTTAACGTTCCCATTTTTATCGCGTAAACGTGCCCCGCCGAGAGTGTAATTATTACTATCGCGCGGCGACACACGGGACAATTTAATCGCGGCGTCACGCTGCAACTTTTGCACCGGACAATCTTACGACCGGCTCAACTCTGTTCTTCTCTTGTCCGGCGTATATCCCTTTCTCATCTCTCTTCGTTGAATTCGCGTTTACGGCTATTCGAAATCCGACCACGAACCATGGCGGGCTGAAAACATAGTTTTTTTTTCTCTCACGCACCTCTCGCGTCGAACTTAAATTAAAAATGTTGGCGAGCGCGACGTGACGTGAATGTGAAAGCGTGTCCCGCTGTCGGTACGTACGTGCGCGCGCGCGCCCACATACACACATACATCATGCTATCTCGAAGAATCTCCGATAGACGGTATAATATTTGTAGGCAAGAAGAGGTGTGCAAGAGAGAGAGAGAGAGAGAGAGAGAGAGAGAGAGAGAGAGAACACATAATAGAAATTCATAATGTCAAAGGGAAGTACAACATCGCGCACTAGAAAATAGAGGAAGCAATAAGGGGTTGATTAGACACGTCTGGTAGGATGTTGTAACACACCTGCATTCGACGTGACATTATTAATGCATTAGCAATATCGACAAAGATGTTGAATGCAACAGAATTATCGATATGGTAACTAAATATCGTTTATTATGAACGAGTGTCATATTTTTTTCAACGGTTATTTGCTTATAGTTTTTTTATAATTTTTATATTTAAGATATCAAGATTTTGTTATTAATCCCCACATTTTTGGCGATATGCGCTCTCACTTATAGTTTGTAACAATTGTTAAAATAACTCGCACAACATTAGTACGAAATAGTTTTTTTTTTCGCGAAATCGAGATTCTCTATACGCTTTTAGCGTAAAAACAATATTTCGTCGTAAAAGCTTTCACGTAATCGTTGTTTACGTGCCATTGAGGATGTTTGCTCAAAGTTCTGTAAGATCTAACAAGAAATTTCTGACGCGCGGCGGCCTTGTATAGCTAATTAAAAAATTAGCGAAAAGTTCTTTTAGCTGTAAAATATTGGTCTTCGCAGACTGACTCACAAGTATCCGATAATTTGTTTTTATAATAACTAGGTTTTTAGAGGATGTGAGTGTGAAAAGAGGATGTGTGTGTAAAAACATATGTATGTGGGGTGAATATAAATCGTGGATATAAACAAATGACGTAAAAATGTTATAAAAATTGGAGAGTGTCAACTTTATATAACTGTGATAAATAATGAATAGCTCCAAGTTTGTTCAAAATAAGGAAATGCTGATACGGCAGTTTGAAGCAATCACTGATGTTGAAGTGTGAAGGTGAGAAATGTTTATTAAAGAATATATGTAGATTGTATAAACGTTTCAACCCTTGATTTGGGTCTTTATCAATATAAATTAATAAGCAGTAGATGTCCACCAAAGTGTCAGTTATCTGTGTATTTGTGACACACATCTTTATAAACGCAGATCTATCTACTGCTTATTAATTTATATTGATAAAGACAAATCAAGAGTCGAAACGTTTATACAATCTACATATATTCTTTAATAAACATTTCTAACTTTCACACTTCAACATCAGTGATTGCTTCAAACTGCCGTATCAGCATTTCCTTATTTTATATAACTGATTCCACGCAATACTTTTTGTTTACTTACAATAGCATAGCATAGGTAGCACACAGATGTGTCCAAGTGTGCTGCCGAAAATATGTTTTGACGATACACGGAAAAGACAGTCTGAAAGATCCGAAAAATTCGTTTTCTTATATTCGGTACAGATGTCTGGCGAATATAACGGATGTCTTCTATTAGAAGATGGTATTGTGCAGAGGAAATTCACAGAGAGTGAGAAATCGGACGGGGGTTCGAACGTCGGACGGATTTGAATGGCGCTGCTCCCAATTGATACCGTCGATTTGAGAAAGAACAAGGAGACGAGCATTCGTAGATACGCGGGATACGTAGATTTTTTCTGGGAATATAAAATCCGCGCCAAGATCTTGTCGCGCGTAAATGTGGCTCGCGTTTAGTTTACTAATCGCGGAGATCATTAATCGATCGATTAATTTCGAGTGTTTTTACGACAAACGGGAAGCCAGATTTAGATTCAAGTAGGTGTTCTGAGTGGTTGATCTCGAAGCGAGTGATTTGAATATCCCATTGTGGTGATTGAATGGTTCGCAGCGCCATTTCGAGCCCAACCTCTTCTCGTTTCCGGTCTTCCGCATAGCCACAAGCTTCCGTTCTATCGTTATTCTCAAACGGTTCAAAGATTCGTAGACTTCATAACTCGAGTTATTAAACCTCAGCTTATTTTTTATTAATTACGTATAACTACAAAAAAAAGAAAAAAACACGTGTATATAATAGAGACTTTATCAGACTTCAGTACTATGTACGCATGTTATATTTTTGGAAATGTTATAATTATAAGAATTAACTTTCGCAAGCCAGCATCGCCGCAATCAGGAGGCCAGAGATGGGGCAATAAATTCTCTTTCTATCGCTCTGACGAGCTTGCTATCCACCAACAATTTTCAACCGACACCACTATCGGTAAGAGAGAACGGGGCCGACCCGGAAGTACGATACACACCATCGACCGACCTCTGATTGTAAACAAAACAACACCGAGCTATAAATTTGTTTAATTAACACGACCATCAACCATAATAGTTCAGTTTGCGCGTGGTCTCTCTTGTCTTTGTTTCGTGATCTCTTTTCCTCTTTTTTTGTATCGCTTCTCGCTTGATAAAATGCGCGCGCGACGGTTTGTTCGTAGATGTTTCATCATTCTCGAATCATTTGACATAACGACTCGTCAGCGTGTATTTATTAAATTAATCGGAACGCGATCGAAATGTATTGTGCAGCGATCGTAACCCATGTTGATTAAATTTTTTAAATAACTGCCGAAACAATTGTTGGTGCGTGTGCGCGATAGAACGATATCGAAGAAGCGTAATATAACAACGCATATACGCGCTGTTTCAATAACGGAACATTTATTTAAAAAGAGAAAAAAAAACTCGAGAATATATTTTCTTCCCTGCGGGAAAATAAAATTTTAAGGCTAAACAAGCGGCGTAAGAAAAGAGAAAAAGTCCTTGTGAAATATAAGTACGCCTGTTGAATAGACGTTCCTCTTTGGAAAAATTCCCGCTCTTGAATTCTACTTTTATTTCCTTAAGTTTGCAACTTCGTTTTCCGGGATACGAGAGAAGAAATGAAATTATATTATGATCTAAAATAACGCTCTCGATCACGGGACCGCCCGTTATCCGACGATTTCTGAATGTTCGCAAGCAAGAGAGTTGTTAAAAATTAAAGATTCGTTTCCGCGCGCGCGATCCAAGCGTAATACGACGCCGATAAAACTCGTTCGCCGGAATGGAAATTCCTCTCTCTCTCTCTCTTTCTCTCTGTTCCGCGCAAACGTTACGCTCGCGTTGAAAATCCGCTGCTTGCAAACAGCAGCCGGATTGTCCGACGGCTAAACCCCGACGGCCTCCGAAATTCTTCGGGTTCGATAAAGATTTCCGGGCGTCATCGTGAAAATGAGCGTTCCACCGGTGACGGCGATTCGTTCATTCAAATGCTCTTAACATGCAAAACAAAGGAGGCAACTTTATTTCTCCCGCCTGCAGCGCAATTAGTTCCGCGAGGTAGGAAGTTGTAATCGCGTTCTCGGCTGTTTGCGAGTTCCGTCCAAAGAGGTGGAGGAGCGGGGAGGATGGTGTGCCCCGACGCAAGTTTTTCCCCGGGATTTGCGGCGCCGACCATATCTCGCGGCACCCGCTGAGCTTTTATTCCCGCCCTCGCGAGTAACGCTCTCATTTTCCGAGGCGGGTAATTCCCGTCGCCGCACGGCGACTTGGCGCGGTATAGCATCTTTCTCTCTCTCTCTCTCTCTCGATCTTTTGCGAGCGGTCGCGAACTTCCGACGTAACTGACCGATAATTACTAAGAAACTCGAATTTCTCAAATTTCTTCATTATGTGCCGTTTTTTCTTTTCGCAAGCTTATGATCAAGTTACTGGATGGCGTTACGCTTCCAAGACGTTCTTTGTTAACCGGTTTACCGTGACGTGGAATAAGGCAAAAGTATATTTTTTCGTCATTTCAATCTTATAATTCTAACTCTCTTTGCTCTCACACAATTTAATTTATATAATATATTTTTTGTGGTAAGACGACTTTATAAATAAACATTTGATATGAGAAGATGATTCTTGTGACAAATTGTTTGTCTATCTCGAACGTGACATTTTACATTTCAGAGAAACATTTCTAAAAAAAATTCCTGACTGAACCTTTAACGAATTAAGATGTGACACTCGCGCGCTCGGACAATTTCAGTGTGGAAGCTCAATTTCTGTGCGTGTGTGTGTGCGCGCGCGCGCGCGCGTTTGGTATGTGTGTCGCTTTAATCTGAGCTTTCACACCTCCCGACCCAGATGCGGCAATTGGAAACGACGTCTTAACAGTTTCCGCGTCGCTTCATGGCTGCCATCCGCCTGCGTGTCGCATAATTATCGCAAATGTATCTGGCGCATTATCGATATCCGCAAACGGAGAACAAGCGTTCGCGTTAATTAACTTCAACGACGACTTTCCGGTCGGCGAACTTCGAATGGTCGCAATTTGTCGCGAATCGCGTGCTGCTTCTTGCGGATCTATCTTACAATTAGTTTTTCGACGCCGCCGTTTCTGCCAATTACGATGCAACGAGAGTCCATAAGAAGTAGTTTCACACACAAAACACTACGCGCTTAGACGAGAAAATAAATGTAGAAAAAGTAAATTTAAAACAATGTGAGAGAGAACATTGTAAAAATATTCTAAAAATATTGGCTATAAAGTGTAAGTAGTCCTGACGATTTTACAACTAAATTAACGTTGCCATTTAATGCATGTTATATTAAGTCGAAAACGCGAAAGCGATCTTTTTGACAAAATAACGAGAATTTCACGAAGATTGAGAGATGGAGGAAAAAAATATTACCGGTCATTGACATAGACTCGAACATCGATGTCATTGTCCTCTTGTCGCAAAGAAAAGAAATTTTACGACGCGTCTGATATAAAAGCAAGATCTCGTTATCCCGCTTACTATCGCGACGTCTTTTTTCTCGCCACCGTCGTTCGACGATGTAAACTTTATCACACGTGATACGACGCCGTCTATATCCACATGTCAGGTTCAGAGAACCGATCTTCTTTTTTCCCGTCCACCTTCACCTCGAAAGAGAAACTATTGCACGTTCGATCAAGCTACATTTCCAGATAAAGAACGCGTGTGTCTGCGATATCCAAGAACTACTTCCTCCTTCTTTCGAATTCTCGGAACAAATGTAACGACTTACGATGGCATAACTGCCGTTCCACCTGTCGCTTGTCGTTACCGACAAGTGGCGGTAAGTCTTGTAAATCGTAAAAATGCGCACGTTCACAGAAAATGAGAGAAACTAAAAACAATTGTTACTTTTTGATTTAACGTAACCAGAGCTTTACGTTTTTTTATGACGATTACTTCGATTTTGCGCGTACAAAGCGGGTTTTATGTATGTACGTGTTGACATCGGGTTTTAATTATGCTATCTCTGTAGCTTCACAAACAATATTCTACTGGATAATATTTTACTGGAATATTATCTACTGGAATATTGTTCGCTCACACACCGGAAGCCACGTTGACCTATTTCCCTGCCGACAATAAAGTTTAATTACCAACTAAGAAAACAGTACTTTACATAATTTGTTCTTTTCCGGAACGGGTAATACTTACAAAAATTTTATTCAATGTGATAATATTTAAAAAGAAACTATTAAGTTTTTTTCGCAATATTTTAAAAATTAGTTAAGGGGGTATTGGGAACCCTGCGTATGTAAGATACAAAATTAGCATCATATATGATTTAAAGAATTATGAAGTTTAAATAATCAGTTCCGGAAATTCTTATTAAGACAGATATATGTATGGCTGTATGAAGCGGACACGGATGTCGATGTGTGAGTTGAAAATTTAGTTTATTTCGATAAACTGTACAGTACAAAGCTTTCAATCTTTGGTTTAGGTCTTTCTTAATGTAATACTACAAAAATGTTAACAATGATAAATAGTACGCAATAAAAAGAAAATTGTAATAATAAGACTTAACAAAAAACTTACATTATACTCGCAAAAAAGAAGAAGAAATAGTGACGGTCGTCGTTAGGTCGTTCTATCTGACTGCTAATCACCACCTAACGACGACCGTCACTATTTCTTCTTCTTTTTTGCGAGTATAATGTAAGTTTTTTGTTAAGTCTTATTATTACAATTTTCTTTTTATTGCGTACTATTTATCATTGTTAACATTTTTGTAGTATTACATTGAGAAAGACCTAAACCAAAGGTCGAAAGCTTTGTACTGTACAGTTTATCGAAATAAACTAAATTTTCAACTCACACATCGACATCCGCGTCCGCTCCATACAGCCATACATATATCTGTCTTAATTTAAAGAATTGTTATTTCAATTCCAAAAAACTCACGTGAAAAATATTACACGTGAATACATATATATATTCTCACATTTACGCACAACATCCTGCGATCGGCTCTTCATGTCCTTTATATTCATATATTATTAGTTTAAGAAACTATTAAATTGGATTACAAATGCCAGACTTCGTTGCACGTATACTAAAAATATATATAAGGAAAATAATAATGAAAAAAAAAAACAAAGAGACATTTTGCGTGTGGAGCAAATTTGGTAAAAAATTACGCAAATTAGCGGCGTAATATGCAAATTGCATCCAATAATTGCAATAACGAGTAATTAATTCTATATATGTACACGTGTACACGTATATTTCTGTCGACGGGACTACGTGTGAGTTTTGCAAGCGAATTACACGATAAATAATGCGTAATATGTATGAGAATAAATTAGACATTCTCTGCGTGGTTGATAAATCTTCTTTCTTCAGAATTCTCCGGTATCTGTTTCTCCTTCAAGCGGCGCGGA
Organism: Pseudomyrmex gracilis; assembly: GCF_002006095.1. Taxonomy (NCBI): domain Eukaryota; kingdom Metazoa; phylum Arthropoda; class Insecta; order Hymenoptera; family Formicidae; genus Pseudomyrmex; species Pseudomyrmex gracilis. Next base: position 217,697 of record NW_018020775.1, on the reverse strand, counting down.
AGATAAATCCCTTTCTTTATAATAAGCGATATCGCAGTTTATTCAGATCGCGTAGAAAGCGCGCTTTTGGTTTTCAATTATCCACGATGTCTCTTCTCTCTGTCAGTTGCTCCGTTGAAGAAAACAGTAGAAGAGAAGAAAACGCCAAAAAACATCACAGACAGTTTTGTTACCGGACTTTGCTGAGTTTTTCACGAGTTTTTTAAACTCCTAAGCTATGGCGTTTATTAAAATTGTTTCGTCTTGCCAAAAGGATTTGGGATTAAATATCTTGTTTAGAAAGAGAAAAGAGAGACCGCGAGATGAAAAGGGAAATATAAGTTTTACTGAGCAAAGTTTTGTCCGCGAGAGTCGCTCGAAAGCGGTTAGAAGTGTCACGAACTGTACAAAGACCTATGCTAAGACCAGCTAGTAGCGAGGAGACGCGTTGTAAGCGCAAAATCGACTCGATTCGTTTCTCTATGCCCCGCGCAATACATTCCGACGATTCAGAAGACTGTTCTGGGCGACGTCCTCGCGGAAGGCGAATACATAATGCCCGGCATGCCCGACTTTTCTTTCTTACGTATTTTAAGTCGCAGCTGCTGTGTGGATTGAGGAAGAGCGAAAAGAGAGGGAGATTGTAAGGTTCTCCTTCGATGTAAAACTTGCGGGAGTTTGTCACCTGCGAAACACATTCGCACACGTGGTTGAGAAAATTGCAAAGTTTTCTGCGAGATTTTTGCACCACTTGTCAATTCCGCGTCGTTCTTTTCTTCTTCTTCTTCTTCTTCTTCTTCTTCTTCTTCTTCTTCTTCTCCACGTCGCCTACGTTTCCTGTCGTATATTACGTCGGAATATTAATTATTATACATATATTCATTGGGGTGAAAAGCGCGAACGTCAACTCGTGCGTTTTCGCGTAGTGAATTTTTTTTCATTTTCGCACGTATAATCGCGTCACGATAATAATAAAAACGACGGCGGTCGTTTAGAATTTGGTTGCGATTGATGGTACTCACTCTTATCGTCACCCATATCATCCTATTCGAATTAATAATCACTCCGGTCTCGTACAATGCGGCCTTCGGGACCGAAATAAAATAAAAGAAAACAAAAGAAGTAAAAATGTCGTCGATTTTTCGCACGTGATTGCGCTGTATCAAAGTCCCGTCGATTGCAGTTTTATATCGCACTTGATTTTTTCAAGTTTGTCAATATATGTACAAAGTATTAAGTATACTATATACATTATTAATGAAGTTTCAGAGATGAGAGCTTGTCACTCTCACAAGTGGTTAAACGACGAAAAAATCGAAACCGAGAGATCAGGATGTTTTTTCACACGCGCACACACACATACAATGTCTGTTAAACATACAAAGATGTTTTTTCGGGTTTGAACCGCGTTAGTGTCATTTTTATACCGACGTTTCGTGAACATTACAGCTCACTTCATCAGTGTTTAAAGAACAGCCTAATACTGCTACCCTCCTCCTTCTTACCATTCCACCCCTCCTCCACCACACCCCTCCCACTCCATTCTAGCGCTATAAAAAGGAACACCTGACCAAGAGCATCTCAGTATCAGGCTGCTAAACTTTAATACATCGCATACTTATTAAATTGTACATAACAAAGAGAAACAACTTTATTTTTAGAAAAAAATGCACTTATCTTGATTTTTTTTCTACCAATAATAAGCTGTTTCATCGCAGGAATCCGTGATTTATTACCGGGATTTTTCCACAACCACGTGCTAGCCACGTGAATAACAACTAAAGCGCGTGTATACTTTATGCGGATCGTGTTGCAATGTTTTCACGATGATTATGAGCTTATTCCGCGTCGTGACGTATTCGCGACTCCATCCATTATGATCTCGTTTGTTGTTTCGAAATTCTATCGATCTTTATGCGCACAGATTATCATAAGAACAGCGTGTTTTCGTTTTGCATTCTTAGTGATGAAAAGAAATTTTTCATTACACACGCGTGACGCGTAATCAATGTTAAAACAAGATCGACTTACTTCGAAAGAAAATCTATGATTAATTCTTTAGCGATATTTTCAGAATAATAAGAAATAAAAATCTTTGCTGCAAATGTTTTAGCAATGTTAATCGCGCGATTTTCGTAAGAAAGCTCGATAATTTTTGTCTAATGTTATGTTAATAATATTTAAATTGTATTCATATACAACGTAACCGTGGTTTTTTCCCCGCGCGAAGTAATGCGTCGGAATAATTCATCGAGAACTGTCGTAGCTTCTGTCTCGAGCTTCTGTCTCGAGCTTCTGTTTTCTTAGAACCTCAAAGGTAACTCGTAATTTGCTTAAAAATTTCGTCACGTCGCCATGAGTTTCGGGAAACTTGCGAGCGATCTCATCTGCCTGATCCTGTTCCATCAGCCTGGTCTCGTTTGCAATTTGACGGTCTACCGATCACGATTTTATAGCTTATACCCGGGAACGAGAGTGGGTGTCTATTACACCGTAAACCCCGTTGTCGTCTTGAGTCGCGACCGAAGCGAGGAAAGACGTTAATACAGGATCCGCCAGGGAGCGACGAGGTTAATGTATCCCCTGTTAAGTGATCGATAAGCTTATCCGCAAAGCGGCACGAAACATACGTGCCACTCTATTTGTTGCCTTGGAAAAGAGGTGCGCGCGTCAGGAGACACTTAAGAGATGTCATTACAAACTCAGTAAACTATACTCTACTTCACTCACGTACTTTTGGAATTGACGAAAATCTGTTCTATATGACAGTATCTCAGAAAAATTTTTGCCGTATATATGACTTCTAGTAACATCCGTAAGCTTGAAAATTGAAATATAACTAAATGAAATATAACTGAAAATTGAAATATAACACTTTCGGTATTTTGAATTTACCTTAATATATATTCATAAACTTTTTACATTTGCTCGATTTTGACTTTTTGCTCTATCTTGTTTGAAACATGACTAGTATCTAAAACAAAATAATTAGCAAAAAATATGTTGGAGATTGCTCATTTCGCAATGACACCTCTCATTTGCGTAGCAAATGCGTAAAACGTGTGAATTTGCAGGACATTATTATGAGAGAGAATCGAGGATTAATCCCGGTGATTCTTGATACACGCTAAAGCTCGGATAATGTCCGCGCGTCTACAATCCGGGATCAAGCTGTTACTTTTCAGGTTATCACACGACAGGCGGGTGATCGTTGTTCCTTTATCGATTGCACAAGAATCGCTAATCACTTTGATAAACTTTTGCAAAGGGAGAAACGGATATATCCCTTTATTTATAGAAAATTGGAATTTAAGATAATCTCAAAATTTTAAACAGACAACAATAGAGATAACACGAATGTTACACTCTGTTGTCAAAAACAAATAATAATGGAAAATAAAGCCGTAGCAATCTTATTTACGCGTAATAACTCAAAATACTTAATTAATTTACATATTTTGTTTCTCATACATGAATTTTCAGACATGACGAAGGCGTCGAGCTAAACTCCAATATTGCCTAAATTTCTGACTCCCACTAGAGCAATCTACGGTGCGCGACAGAAAAAAGCACTCCCTTACACTTCCCTCTTATAATTCTCTCGAGGAGTCTACGAGATGGCACTTCTTACTACGAAGAACGGGAAATAGACTGCAGACAGCTGTTTCCGCACTTAGAAGAAAAAACATTTCTTCTTTCTCTAACGAGAGGAAAGAAATAGCAATACGATCTCATGTAATTGTGTCTCAACTTTATTAATAGCAAACAACATAATGGACACACTTTCATACCGTTCTGTATGTCTTACAAAAATATTTTGGCGAAAACGAAACAAACATTAATCAAATAAATAGTTATGCGCGCGAAAAAGTTGAGACAAAAATATTTTGTTTTCTGCTACGAGATGAAGAGGGAGAAGACGGAAGTAAAATCGATCTGAACTATCAGTGCAACTCGCATTTCAAAAAAACTTGCGGAATACTTCTTGCGAAGAAGTTGCCGGGAATTGCGCCAGGAACGTCTCCGAAGTGAAACGCGATCTCCCAACTACCTTGATCGTAAACTTTGCGAAAACGACGCGCGATGGACATACAAGGCGCGCTTCTCGATTTTTCGCTTTGGCTCGACGGATCAACCGATATAGAAAGATGCATCGCGCACAGACTGCGCGAAGCGTTTTTCGTCTGGAATTCGGTTCACGCGACAAGACGCGGAGATTATATTCGTGCGACAGGCGAAAGTCTTCCTTTGCTTCCGTCGGGAGAAAAATATTTCGCCGACGGAGGGAATTTGCGACGACACGGAACGAAACGTCTTGAATATAAACCGAGTGCCGAGTGGATGTTCGAGGGGAGGAACTCTTGGGTGCACGTTGCGAGAGGTGTCGCCGAGGATAGGTGGCGGGAGAAACTGTCAGGAAACGCTGTCCATTTTCGTTCGGGATTTGAATTTCAGCTGTTCCTCAAACCGCGACTCTTGAAATCCGGAAGCAGAAGGGAATCGACTGCTGAATCCAAATTTTGCGTCGCTGTCTGCGCGATGAGAGTATCTCTCTTTCTCTAAATTCCTCATTCGTCTCTTCCGCAAAACGAAATCACATTCAAAGCCCGATTCGTTAGCGTCTTTTTCATTGGCAACGTTGTGTGCATGTGTATATATAGAACATTGAATTTTATTTCCAATCATTCGACATTTTTGCTACTTGTGCGATTTCGAAGTAACAAAAATTTTTACAATGCGATTTGCGTAATGCCGTTTCGCAACATTTATAAATTTGCGGAAACAGATATTTTAATTCATTTTTCTAACTGATGACTTTTTTTTTCATTTTTTTACTGGTCTCTTAAATTTAATTTATTTAATTTTACATATCATCACACACATTTTGTATAAAAATGTGTGTAATTGAGTTTTCTTGTACAAATTACTTTTGATTAAAATTTACCGACTGATGCACGTAGAAATAAATATCGCTACATAGCGAATGTACACATGTACTATATTAGATTTGCGGAATATATATATATAGAGGCAACTGTTTGTTTTCAGGATAGTGCGGAACAGCGCAGCTGCCGCTCGAGAATGGCGGCGTACAAATTGTCAAGAAGAACACGTTCGGATTCCTCGGTGAAATAAGTAGCGACGAATATCGAGAGTAAAGCCGCTGTATGCAATCCAACTGAGGAAGACTTGTTTTAGACTTCCAAACTCCCACGGTCGTTTCCATGATGAAATGAAACTTTTGTCGCACCTGTTGCGTGACAGGTGTAGTTTTGACGGATGCGCGCGCTCGACCGGAATGTGAAGCTTTACTCGTGACGCATGCCGTTTTCAATCTTTCGCGTGAGATGTTGCTCGACGACACAGTCCTCGCGTTCCTGGAAAACTTGAACAAAAAAAAATGCGATCGCTCTTTCGTGCTAATCGCGTGTCGAACAAAACGCGCAGAATGCGCGTACGGCGGAAATGTTCAGAGATGAATTCGCGGCGGAACGGAAAAATTTGTCGCGAGTTGTGAAGAGGTGTTTGTTGAAAAAAAAGGCGTAATAGAGCGAGCCGTCAAAATGGATGACGCGCTCAACATTAGCGAGATTCAGAGAATCTGTTTACTGCCGGAAGATCTGGATATGTTGGAGGATCCTCGAACGCAGACTTTGAGAAGAGTTAGTTACGGTATCGTGTTGCCCACTATTTGTATCTTCGGCATAGTCGGGAACATCCTGAATCTCATAGTACTCACGAGACGAAATATGCGTGGCACAGCTTACATTTATATGAGAGGTAAGAATCATCTTTTTATTTGTTTCTTCTTGCGCCAATAAAGATCTCATTAGTCTGTCTGTGTGGGATAGAAAGAATGTCGATCAAATTAAGAGAAAAATAATACAATCTTTATGTGTCAAGCACCCCGGATATACATGCGAAATATTTTTTAAGCGTATATAAGCACTCGGTTCTTCAAAACTATTATTTCTCTTAGTTTCAAACTGTCTTTGATTTACATATGTGAATCTTTTTCTTTGGTTTGCTCAGTTTTTTTTCTATTCTGCTATTCAGTGAACGTTTTATTTCCGCGGATCTCCTTCCGTGTCCCGTATTAGAATCTCCGTTTCCGGGGGAGCGACGCGAGAAGTCGGTAACACCAAAGAAAAACGTCACAGGAAGAAAATTTGGCTTATTTTGATTATTTGCTTAAAGAAATGTATTAATCATTTGAAAAAAAAAAAATTGTTTTAACTACACTTACATACAATAATTCGCGATATTTTTCTCTGAGTTAGAATATCTATATTTTCTCTTGCCAAAGAAAATTGTGTTTAGACAGAATAGAAATATCGCGATATCGCGAGGAGCATTTTCCCGATAACACAGAAACAAGCTTATAGCAACGAAAAGTAGATCTGAAAGGAACTGTCTGGGTTGATAGTATCTTTTTAGACAGGAGAGAAAGGCGAACTGGATGAATAAGAAATAAGAGACGACAAGGAGGAGCTAGGAAGGAGCAGTGCCATTAACAGAGCGGAGTGTAATACGTTCCAATAAAGTTATTTCATGTTTACGTTATATCGGAACACCTCGATTGCATTACTTTCGACTAGATGCATTATCGGATGTTTGAGTGCGGTGTATGTCGTAACTCGCGTCGCCACCTTAATTATCTGCAATTTTGTCATAAAGAAGAGAGAGAGAGAGAGAGAGAGAGAGAGAGAGAGAGAGGGAGGGAGAGAGAAAGCATTATTTAAGCGCTTTTGAACAAAATCCTTTTAAGCGCACAAAAAGCATACATAACAAAATTACGATGCAACAAAAGTATAGAAAGCGCAAGTTAGTTGTTAAGCAGATATAAACTGCAAGAATATATCAGACACGTTACTGTGTCCAGAGCAGACACTTATAAAATATTGTCTTAAAACATTTCAAAAAACTGCGCCGAACAGATAAATATATATATATATCTAAAGAAATATATTTGTACAACAAAATTCTCTGTATGTACTTATATAAACGCAAGGCGCGCGGATATACGTTACAAAGTGCAAAAAGCGAGAGAAAATGTTTTTCCTTGCGAGCGCGCAGACAGCGCATTGGTTATCGAGCATAAACAGCAAGCGCGAATAATGTTAGAGACGCACGCAATTTTGCGCTTCTTCTCTACCTAGTGTAAATTGGACCCGCTTTCAACGCCGACCTTACTTAAGAAAATTTTAAGCGAACGCGCGCGGCCCTTTCCCGTTTTAATCTACCTTTGCTTTCGGAGAAAACACTCCCACCTTCGCGCGAGGTCACGCAAAGAGCTCGCTCGCATTACGTCGTCGCGGAAACAGCTGTCAGGAACTGTCTTCCGGAACGTTGAAAATTCGATATTTTGAAATTCGATTGCGCGCCAATTTTCCGTGAGATTAATGAATCGTTTTGCGCCAAAAAAAAAAAAAAAACACAAACATTATTCTTAATTAATCTTCCAATTGTTAGGCTTGTTAATTGCTCTATTTCATTGCGAGCAGGTCATCAATATTAATCGCCGTATATGGCTTGACGTCGCGACAACGTAATTGGAATAACGTGTATCCGCTCGCGGAAACGCACGCGTTAGATATACCGGAAAGAGCTTTCAGCTCTCTTGTCGCGGCGAAATGAAACCTGCGGCGCGTATCGTCTTACTCTGAAAATAAACAGCAGCAAGATCCTCGTAATTAACACAGACGAATTCGAGAGTTTGACTGCGAGACGGAATTTGTTCTGCGACTGAGACCGCGATTTCAGCCGCTGTGATTATACATCACGATATTTAACCGGTAAACATCGCGGTTGCGTTCAGAAAAGATTGTGAAAGCGCCCCGCGAACAGACCGGCATTTTGAAACGGAATCAAAATAATCGAAAATTTGTTTTCGTTAGATCCCAGATCGAGGATCTCAAAAAGCACACATTGTGAGTTCAACAAGTCGAGAGTTATTTTTTGGCACCGAGTCATTGTTTGTAGCCAATATCGCCCACGATTTTGCCCATTAGCCGCATTATTGCTTCTTTTATCAAAAGCTTTTTCATCATCTCGTGTATTTATAGACTTCGAAAAAGACGTCTGTTGCCAACGGCTGTTGGCATTGAATTTGGATTACGGCAAGATATCGAGTGAAAATTTTTGTGGATAATAAATTTGTCGATTATATATATATATTTGTAGATATAACAATAATTTTAATAAAATTACTACACATTAACAAATTTGTGTACCTGTGTTGTTTCAACAAAAATATATAATTCCTCCAAGAGACAAAGATATCAACTATATCGCCAATTACATATTTCCACTGTCAAGACTGTGGCTGTAAAAAAATGTGTCTGCTTCAAAAACGTTAATTTATCTTTCAATTTAGAAAGTAGTGAAGATAAATAGCGTCTACAAAACGCGTTCTCGATAAGAACGCGTTTCGAGAACAACAAGCGAGAGTTAGGTTTTCCTCGTAGCTCGCGTCCTCGGAAGATTCGGTGGTTTTTGCACTGCCACCGACGACGTCTGCGTTCGTTTCCGGGGAAACGAGACCAGTGCATTAGAGAGGAAATTACTCGGTAATTCGATTATTAGCAATTCGTATTTTTGTCGATATTGCTTGGCCGCGCCGTTTCGAATGAAAACAGATTCAACAACACTGCGTCGGAAAGAAGTCGTCGTTCCCCGAGAGATCCCGTGGGTCTTTATCGTTGTCCGAATTCCTTAAAGATTAGAACTCGCCGTAACCATAACACGTACTCGCGTATATAAGGACCTTGTGCTTCGCTTAACTTAGTTCGCAGCTGCAAAGCCGCGGAATATAGCCCTGAAACCCTGTGCACACGGAATCGCGCTGCGGTAGTGCGAAGCCTGACTCTATAAGTGGTTTATGTCAACGTGATACGTTTGCCGAGAAATACGTTGTCTCACGCTCAATTTCGTCTAGTCTGGTCGAGCTGATTTTTTTTTTATTTTTCGATTATAAACGTACACGTTCCGACAGAAATATTTTCATTTACATTTAGTTCAATAAAATTAAGGATGATAAAAAATTTTCTACAACTATTTGTGTATTAATTTGTATCGCAGAATTCTTTTTTTATCTTGATCTAGAATAATCCTAAAGTTCAATATAGAAGTAAATCGGCAAGTCGCTTATAACTGAGTTATTTACTAATTCGATATCGAACAGCGGTTATCTGGAGGCGGTTGCAAAAGATCGCGCGAAATTTCTGTTTTACTCGGTTTTCTGACACGCGAGAAGTTGAGTACGCAGTCTCAGAGAGGTTTAGAAGATTATAAGAGAGAGAGAGGTAGACGAGACACAGAAAGAGAATGAAAGAGAATGGAGAGAATAGACTTCGTTCATTCAGTACCATAGTCGGAGCTTCTTTGTACGCATACTCACATTTTCTTACTCTTTCTTTTCCTCACTCTCACTTTCTCTCTCTTTTTCTTTCTCTCTTTTTCTCTCTTTCTGCTTTCTATTTCTTATAACCAATATATATGTATATATATGTGTATATATATATACATACGTATATATATATATATATATATATATATATATATATATACGTATTCCGAACTTTAATCGCCTTCCTTTGAGTTTCCGGGGTTCAACCGTTCTTGATCCCGGTATCCATCAAGAAACTTGGTATCCGGAATACGTGCGCCGATACGTCTCTTCTCCTTGTGAAAATTCTCATCACTTTTCCCATCGAATTCATCAAGATCAATGATTTAATAAGCCGCTCACGCAAGCAATCAAATCTCATTTTATCAAATGACATGACAGCTCGGTCAAGTTGTCACAGAGATTACTATTAACTCGATACGCGCGAGATAATCGAGTTACAAGTCAAAAGTGTTGCTTCTATCTTAACATTCTAACGTTTAAACATGTTATATACATATATTATAAAAAGATATAATAAAATATTATTGTGTATTTCACACAATAATATGTTATTTTATTTTCCTCAAAGTTTCACATGCGATTGCAACGTAAACAATTTACTGTGTAACGACAATAAAAAAAAATCATTTCTTTCATATCAAGAAACATTCTGCACACACGCGCGTGTTACATATAATTCGGATTCATGTAAAACTGACGAAATAAAATTCTGAAAAATTCTCTAGGTAGTGTAATTCTAGTTACCACGGGTCAGATCACTCTTGATCTTATAGATATATCCGCCTATGCGCAAAGCTTTGCAAAACGGAGATGTGGTCTCACGAGATCTTGCACTCGCCTTTCATCGCGCGCTTCTTATACCATTTGCCGTTGTTCAAGAAGCACAGAGCTTAAGTATATTTTTCAAAATATTTTCTATATACAATATACAAATAGATCCTCAAAAAATATATACTAAAAATATATAAATGTATTAAAAATATATTTACAAAATTCTTAAAATTGACAAAAACTATTTGTATCGTAAATAAAATTGTAAAAAAAAACATCTAATGGAATTTTGAAATGATACTGTTTATATATCATGTGACATCAATAATATCAAACAATTGCGCATGAAATGAGCTTCGCTATATTTTACATATATACTTACACTCGTATACGTATTTAGAGAGATGTACATACATTTTCATATATACGTCCCTATCGTTTTCGTCGTCGTTAGGAATTCCAAAGAAGAGCCGACGCCAACTCCGTTAAAGTACGTATACGAGCAGCGCGCTAGTGTCTATATATTCTTATATGAGGAGAAGATGCCTTAGTTGCGAAGGCCATCAAAATTCTGGCGGCGTCAAATATCAAAATGAAGAGGAGCACACACATCGCCTCGCAGTGGCCGCCATGATGCTCGAAGTGTTGAAGACGCGGAAAAGAAAGGAAAAGCCTTTACGCCGTGATGCATTGCAGCGACGCGCGCGTATGTAAATAAGCAAGCAGCGTCAGCCGACGTGCTTGTCACGCGAAACGGGTGCATCGATATGCGCATCACCGACGAGGACAAAGACGCAAGCAGACGCGTGATAAGGAGTCTGCTAAGTAAAAGGTGACGAAGAGAGAGAGCGGGAGGCGATGGGTTTCCAAACGGGAGAAGGAAACGGGGATGTAAGAAAAACGAAATCGTGCCTTTGAGTCTGAAAATATTACAAATTGCGAGCTATTATTGGAGCGGAAGAATTTGTGCGTAAAGAAATGCAATTCGGAATATGTGTGGGAGAGAAACACGCGGAACGACGGGATATATCTGCTGCAATTTCTTAGAGGAGCTATCGAGGCTTATTAAATAAAATTCTCCGCATCGATTTGATATATACCATAAACGACGAAGAAACATCCGCCAATGACACGAAACGACGTCGTTGAGCGGTTAGCATCGAGAGATTGCCGCGATAACGTCGCGATCATCGCATTCGAATCAACGTGGTAAAATCGCGCGCTGCGATTCGTTTCCACGGCTTCTGAAGTTGTTTTATTGCGCCATGACCTTTTATTGATACGTCGCTTTCATTCCTCCATGTTCCGCCCTGACCCACTTCACCGCGTTCCGTTTACAAATGCACGTTGGAGGATAAGCGGTTCCATATCCTTCTCTTCTCCTCGCTCGCTCGCCTCGTGCCTATTGTTGTCGCGACTGAAACGCGCGTTTGCTTACGAACCAGATGGAGTTCAACCTTGCAATTCGCGGAATTATTTCGAGCTCGCGTGCCGACATCGCAACGGTGATTTATTTGGAATTCGCTAAATCTCGAGAGAACGCGGAAACGCGTTCGAACATAAATTTCGTCGTGAAAAAAAAAAAATAAAAAAATTAGAAAGACTGACGCATATGCTTTTTAAATTATTTCTTGGCGAGGAAAAGAGACGCGCGCTTATTAATCTCTTAAAAAAAAATCTGCTGTCTAAAATTAAGAACTTTCGATTTGTAATGTCACGAAAAGGATCGGAAAAAGGTCGAAATTATCGATCGTAATGGGAAAAGAATGATCAGAACTCGTTATCTTTCATTGTTTCTCTCGAAAAGATCCTTTGTGGTTCGCATCGCTGTACCATAATCGAGACACAGCGAGACATAGCGAGATAAAAGGGATCGTCCAAGTTTGATTATCCTCCCGAGAAGACAATCACAGGCATTCCCCGGTCAAAGGAATTATCAGGGGTAGAACACATGTTGTATCCGCGTTTCCAAGTAATTTCTTTAACATGTGCGCACCTGTGCGCACAGATTTATCGTATTTTTGATTCGACATTTCAAGAAAATCCGTTACACACGGACAATGACATCAGTCGAGAAAAACGAAAACGGAGACACATTCAAGCTCTCATTATTCGTGCGCGAAAACGTTTATTGTTTCTTAGATTTACATAAGCGGTGACAATTTCATGAAATGATTGTTTAGAAATGAAAGATACGTGTCTCACAAACAAATCCGCGCACCAAGCAAAGTCGCGCAAAACAAGATTTTTTATTGTTTAGAAAATTTATGTACAAAGCTATACTGATTAACTATGGAGTACGAAAAACAAACTTCATCTCGAGAAATAACACATTTATTAAAGTCGGATAAAAACAAAGGGAAAACAAATATATATCGACTTTGTGTCCATTTGAGCGCTGTGCGCCTACGTCGCTTGCTGTAAGTCTTACTTACTTGTATATGAGAAAACATTTCGATATGTTAAAGAAAAATCTGTTCCGATTCTTCGCACGGATTTCCCGACTTTCACGAAAGTGCGCCCATTGCGAGACGCCGCGGTACAAGGTCGTCACATTCGCCAAGCGCGGTTCTCGTCGTCGTTAGCACGGGGAAAATGCTGCTGAATCCACACAGACAGGCGTGTTATACCCGGATCCGAGTAACGGTGTGTGCAGGTTACTTCGAGCTTTATGAATATTAACGATCGCACGTGAGTACCGTCGTCCGCGCGTTCTCGCTTCAGAGAGTAAGTATTAAACCAACGTTCTGAACAACCGTACGAGTCTGCTTGCTTCGTCCGCGACATCACGAGAGTTAAAGCTCGTTCTGCTTAACGCGAGCCCACAAGTTGAAGGACGGCCTCGAAATTACCTCATAGTTTCGCTATCGTCATACTAAAATGAAAATCCCTCGTGGTTCGCTCGATTTCGATTGTTAAGATCGATGTCTGAGCAAAAAGATATAACCAGGTCAAGACCGTAATCTCTGTCTCATTTCATAATTATTCCTCTTGTTCGCCTATAATGTGCCGTGATAAGCAGCCGATAAGATAACACACGCTGGAATATGTACTCTTCCGTTGTATTACACTGAGATAAAGAGACACGTAATATGTTTGATTAATCGAGATGAAAAATCGCAACGTAAGCAATTTGTCATTCAGAAAGCTTACAATCTTTTACTGTGCATATTTCTTCGAGTATTTGTTATTTAATCTCAAGAAGTTTTCTTACTCTTGCAAGAAAAATTACAGACTTTTCAAGTCAGTGACAACTTCGTCGTTCTCTTTGAGCTCTTTGAGCTTCTCTTTGATCGTTAAGTTCTTTTTTCCCTCGCAAAGAATGTTTGTTTTTAAATACAACGAGACTACATTAAAAAAAAAAAAAAAAAAAAAAAAACTGTATATCGATATTCAAAAATATTATCTGCAAAAAATAAATCTTAGTGTCATTCCGTAGAATTTTCAAGTCGCAGATTTTGCAATTTATATGCAATGTGACCGGACGTTCGTCTTCCGGAATCCGAGAGCTTGCCCGTATGACAGGTGGCTTGACATTGAATAACGCAGAATGGACGAGATCGATTTAGTCTCTTGAAAATCCGAATTATTCCGACGATATGGCGGATACGACTGTCAATTTATCAACCAAAAAATGATTCGCACGGAAGCAAATATTCTTATCTTATTTCTTATGACAGAAAAGTAAAACCAAAAAACCTCGATTTGTACGAATATATAAATTGCGACATGATTTTGATCGGGATTTTATAATCTCGCTGAATATATATCGCTCTTTTTACTCTCTCGCGTAATCAGTCACGACTTTTTCGTATTCTGCGAAATGATAATGATAGTCGATACAAAATTCATAAATTCATAACACCTCCCGCGGCAATGTCGACACGGATTTAAGGATTCAGCATAGCGCGCGCAACGATATATTAAGAAATTGCGGACTACCTGGCCCATAAATATTCATGCCTATACTCCCGACATTATCACTTAAGATAATAATTAATAATTCAATTTCCTTCGTCTTCGTGCCGCTGAAGCTGTGGTTTTTTTCCTCGAGCAACGAAAGTTTCCCAATATTATCGACACGGAAACTATCATGCGAAAACGGCTCTAGAACTCTCCTTTCGCGTTGGATTTGCATATTCAAGGAAGATATAAGAAAAAGAAACGCAAGGATATATTTTTTATAGCAACGTTGAACTGGATTATAGTTTTTGTTCAGCAATATAGAGACATAAAAAGAGGGGGTTACCTTGAAATCACCGACAATGTTTTCATCAACAATGATTTTACCGACAATGTTTTCACCAACAATGATTTCACCGACAATATATATATATTTTCTATCGCCATATATTGTTGCCGGCGATACGTCGAATCTTTATGTACACATTTATTTTCTCGTATAAAGAAATATATATGAAAAAATTAATAAGGCGTAAATATTAAAAGTTATTGTATTTGCACTCTTACTTTGTTAATCACCATAAGTGTTACATTAATAATTGGAAATGTCGATAATTAAGAATAATAGATATTAAGTAGATATTAACTAAATTATAAAATTGTCTTAATTATTATCGATAAAAACATTGTCGGTGAAATCATTGTTGATGAAAACATTGTCGGTGAAATGATTGTCGGTGATTTCAATGTAACCCAAAAAGAGGCGCATCGAATCGTCTAACTTTTGCTTAAAAAAACACAAAACTTTTCGAAGCGATTAAGCAACCGCGACACGTGTTGTTTGTTCGATGAGTTGACTCATAACGGCAATCGCGTCAATCAGTAGACGACTAAGAAAATTCAATAATCCCAATCTTAAGATTGGTTCTGAGGTAAGATAACTTGAAGGACAAGAGCGGAAATTTTGTGCGCCCGTCAGCTTCGTGTCTTCTTTGCGAAGTACAATCAACTTTTCCGAGGAAAAATTCGCGCCACGTCTGTCCCGCGAATATAAGATTTGTCTTTGCCGACAGATATATCTGTCTCGCAACGTCGCTTAATTTTTTGACATAACGACCGGAAGAAGATAACAGATTTCACGGGGTGATATATACGAGCGGTGGTGTCCGATTGCCGAGCGCGATTTAGGACAACGGTTAATCTTCCGGCAAAGTTTCGCGACGGTATCCGACGTTCGTTCAAGTTTTCTGACACTCGACATAGCGAAAGCGCTCAATCGCGGTCTGTCACGTCTTCGATTCTTTTTGCTTCGCTACGCTCCCGGCTTAATATCACCGCTCATATATTTGTTTCGCAGTTATGATGTTTCAAGATCGCGATCGGTGTGTTTGCGATATATAGCGCGCGCTACATATAATTGTCGAACTCTCAGAAGAGCCGGAACTCATGTCAACTAAAAGCGACTCATAACTTAAATTGTGCGTGTTCACGGTTGTCGAGAAAATAATTCAGCTCGCGATCGAGTTAAGAACTCCGTTGCTGATTACTTCGATCGATAATTTCATCATACGTTCGCACATGATCGCCCATTCGATACACTTTGATAAGATCTCTTTCGTTTTACTGCCGGCGCCGTGTAACTTGGCGAAATTATGACTCATCGGAAGATGAAAATGAGTAAATTTGATTTACTAGCTAGCCAACCAATTAACTCGGACGTGTGATTACTTTCCGAGATAATTTTATAAGAATAAATTTTTTAAAACTAATTGAAAATAGAAGTTTTCTAGAACAATAAAAAAATTCAAATAAAATAAAATTTTAAATAAAAAATGTAAACCTTGCTCTTAAATCTTGAACGAAATACAAACTCTATATTTTTTTTTATCTTTTTTAGCGAAACTTTAGAAATAAAAAAATAAAGTTTATATCGAGTTGGATTTATCAATGTAACAAGTCGGGTGCGTATCATCGGGTTACAATATTAGTTGCGAGCTCATTTCCGTAGTATCCCATTTCATGAATAATAAGGGACAAACAACGCTACAATATTTCATCAAACTTTGTCCTTTTCGTTGCTCTCTTTTCTCTTTCTCTTTTTTCCGTCATTTCTATTTCTGTGTACAAGACGCAATAAAACAAAATCCCACGTCGGCCAAAATTTGCAAACCTGCGAACTGTGCTATTACCGTAGTAAAAATTAAACGCCGTAAACGCAAACGGTCGTCGACCGCCGTCGTCTCGGAATCCCGGATATGGATAACGATTTAATTCCTTTCGCACTATGAAGTCTATTCCCGACAGAAGGTTTCGCATTCGCGAAGAGTTCCTCTCCGGGGAGAAAAACGGACGCCGTGCAGTAAAAAGGATAACGAGAGCTGGCGCGGAGAATGCACTTTGTATGCAAACGCACGGGGAATGGTCGTTAATTCCCTAGCGCCGAACGAGTCGAGCGAGAGAGCGCCTTATCCCTCGTTATGTCGAATGACTAGTTAAAACTTCTGTTCGGGCCGCCGACATGGGAGCGCGAGTTCAAATACGCGAGTGATAGTTCCAGCGCGCGCCAACTCGTTAATGTCACCTCGTGCGATCTTTTTTTTTTTTTTCCGTCAAAAGCTAAAGCGAATTAATGGTGCCGTTTTCTTTTGCGCAACATCATTGTCAACGAGTAGAAAGTAGACACAAAATGCCATAAAACAAAACGGCATTAAAATAAAGAAAAAAGAATATAAATATGGATCGTCATGATCTGTATTTAAAAAGTATAAAAAGTTATAAAAGCTTATAAACAATTTAAACATTTTAAAATATTTCGAAAACAAAACGGTGGCTCATATTTGCGCCTTTTTCTTCTACATATATATTTTTGAAAGTTTTTCCGTTGTTATTTTTAGAGTGAATTGAACGAGTATCGAATAGTCGCTTAATCGGAAATGTCTTAGCAGACAAGCGGCACAACGGGGATGCGAAAAGAGTTATTCTAATTCTCGTTGCGCGTCTATCTGAGAACGATTCCTTCGAAACGTTCGATATGCCGTGCAATATGCATGGTGACGCTCGGGCGTTATTTCCCTGGAGATGCGTGTCGGGGACACGTGCGAATTAAATCCTCCCGTGGCATAACGTACACATTCGCGACATATTATATACATATAAAGTCGAAAGTCGCGTGTGTATACACGCGCGCGCGAGAGATATCGATGCTTGTCTTTTCGCGCGCCACCGGCTGCTATTCCCCGAGATCGATGAGCTGAAATTCTTAAACAGCCAACGTCCTGATTCAACAAATCGATCGCTCCGATTGGCTGCTTTTCCCAACGGAAACGACTTTCTCATCCGAGACTTTAAACGAAAGTTTGCCTCGCACTACGCGAAATAATATTTCAGTGTTTGCTCTTCGTGTTCGCGATTTATTTCGCTGTGAAATTTCCCGTAGACCGCCTCCGCGGTCTTCCTTAATCCGCGTCTTTTTTTCTTCCACGAATAAAAAATATCGCGGTTAAAAATGATGCTGGCGACGAATCCCGAGGATCTCCGGCGCGATTTTCTTCGTCCGTATACACGTACGTTATACAAGAGCGGTGGTGTTCTAAGAATCGGTTTTTTTTTTTTCGTTGTCCTTGCGCTACGATATTACGGAATAGTTTATTACCGGATGTGTAATATTGCAGCACTCATCCTCGTTTCTCCCGCTACCATTTCATTCTCGTTATGAGTTTCTTAACGGGGTCATTGTCCCGGTTTCAACGCGCTAATCTCTTTTCCCTTTCAACAGGTCTTCACTCTATCCAAACTATTCCGTTAGTTTGTAGTAAATTTTACAGATCGCAATCTTCCGTAACAGAAGTTGCACATCGTCAATTTTTGTTTCTCTTTTCAAAAAAAATATAAAATTATATTTAAAATTACAATTGTAGATTAGCGAATATGTTTCGGCATATTCCGCGCAAGATACGTACACTATAAAAAAGTAATAACTATTGTACGGATTAGCTACTAAATTTTTAGCAGAAAATAAACGACAATCTTAGTGAAGTTACGAATGAGATATAAGAAAAACATATCGAGAGCATTTGCGAAGGTATTGGAGACTTCGTTTTAAGTGCGTTTTTCAACAGGTGGCGTGAATCCTTGATGCGGATGCTCAGTGTAGCAGACGTGTATCGTTGACGTTAGAGAAAAAACACTTCGTTACATTCAACATCTAGTTTTCGTTTCTTATTTTCCCTCTTGCGAGTAAAGTAAATAAGTTTTCACACACCTGTATATGAAAATATTTATATAACAACATAATGTAATAAGAAAAATTATTGTCATATATCTTTTCTCTTCCAATTCTGATCCATATTCAGAACAAGTTTTCTTGCGCAGAGTAAACCGTGAGCATAGGTATCGATTCGTTCGATATAAAAGTACGTTCCGCCAATCTTAGCTTTTTCTGAAGATAACATCCGATTACGTATCGTGTCATTCGCACAAATATCTTTTTTCTGATATTATTTCGATCAGAGAACATCGACATTTCACGAACAATGCTGAATGATGATAACACCAAAGGTCCAATAGAAATGAAACTCATCACATTTTTTGTCCGCGATTCACCTACGTATCTAAGAGTTCTAGCAGCGTGATAAACGATAGATTAACGATTCGCATGGAAACGTAGCCCGCTTTTGCTGAGTTAAGCAGCCGTTTAGCTGCGCAGCGTCATCGCGGCATACTTTCGTAACGTGGATCCTGACAAATGAATGCTGCAGCTGGCTTCTCCCTCAGGATTTCGATAAATTAAACATGCCGCGGCGAACGCGATTTGTAAAATGTCGCCGCGGAACGCTGAACAACAACGTTGAGACATCACGACATTTTTCTTCACTACTCCTGTATTTTTCGACACACACATATAGTTATTTGGATGCTGGATAGATGTGAAATATTAGCCAAATTTTTATAATCTAAATCAAAAGTTGACAAAAGTTTTTATTATTTACCTCTTTGTCATTGTATCAACACATGCGCCAAGACGTGATAAGACATTGCGATATGTTACAAAAATAGCAACAATAGAATATTGTATTAAACAAGATTACAAACAAAAGCAAGCAACAAATAAAAAACTATGAGAAACGTTTTCATCCATGTACATACAACTATGACGACCCTTTGCGCATACTCAATAAAACGTAATTGCGTTTGTGTCAAAGTGCCGTGTGTATCAATATGCTCTGATCTTCTCTATACTTGAGACGATGCTTTGTCGAAGAACGTGAGTATAAAGAATAGTTTCTTGATTCTACTGTCGCACGCGCAAGATACGCCTACACTGAATGTGTATACGTTTTCTATGATTTAGTTTCACTTGATATATATTCCGAATTTTATATGTTCCTTCCTCATCAGCGAACTGATAGATAAGGGCGAACAAGAAAACGACGGGGAATCAACTTGATAGGGTTTGCTAAACGAACCGTGACCCTAAAAGGATCACTGTGACACATTAATTCCCGTCGCTATGTCTGCGTGCGTTAACGAGCACGACGCCCACTTTGTACGCTCGCGTCGCTTTCCAGAAAAATGAAAAACGCGGATCAGGCGCAGTGGTTTCTGGTTGAAGCGCGACAACTAATTTGACTCTTTCGCCTTCGTTCTATACACAATTTAAAAGATTAAAATTATTACAAATTATTAAAAAATTTTTTTACATTAAATTATCACAACTTGTGTATTGATTTATAGTACATTGTTAAAAAACAATATAAAATAGAAAAACAATATACAATAACATAATTGTGTCGATAATAAGACTACGTCTTAATTTTTGTTTTCGGTGATTATTAACTAATCCTAGATACATAATTATGTAACTTGGTAAGTTTATATTTATTAGTATTGACGATAATTCTGTAGCAACAACATTTATTCAGCTCACAAAGGAGGTTAGGCAATCCGGAAATTCAGAAAATTCTGAAATATTGTGTGCAACTAGAGTAGTTTATCCGTAACACAAAACTATTTTTTGCTCGTGCCGTATTACGGTTTGAGAAGATGAAATCATCTCTTGAAAAAATGCAAATTTTTTTGCGGAATAACTTCAGAACGGTGAGAGATATTGAAAAAAAAGTTCAAACAAAGTAGCATCTTTTTTTTATGTCTACAAAACTGAGTACAGATAATTATCAAAAAATCCATGATTTTCGAGTTATTCCCACCACTAATTTTCAAATTGAATTTTCCTACTTTCTAATTTTATGCACAAATACTTCTCCATAATTTCTTTTTATACATCATAATCAATATATGTGTGTTGTATTGTTTAAATAAAAAATCTACCATCGAGTTTGAAATCCGATTTAGTTTTCATTATTAACCCTCAACGGACGACGTGTTTTTCGGCACCTTAATTCGTCGGACATGGGTCGTTTTCGTCTTGGGCTTTTTAAAAATATTAAATATTTCTAAAAAAATCTGAAACACAATGTGTATATACTCTTTAAACTGTCTATTTTAAGACACCATCATTAAATTTAGTGAAAAAAAAGTTTTAATTCATAATTTTTAGCAAATACAACAAGAAAATTACTTTTTTCAGAAAGTAATTTTGCTCCAGACGAAAACGACTCATGTCCGTCCGTTGAGAGTTAAAACGGTTTCATAAAGAGAGCAATATTTAAATTGTTATTTATATAAATTTCAGACAACTTTCAATTATTGAAGCAAGAGTACATATTGTCTTTTGCTTAAAAACAGTACATACTGTCTTTAAACAAAAGACAGTGAAAAATAAAATTAATTAAAACTAATCTCAGCAACATACATTACTTGAAGTGTTATTATTTTATTAAATTATTTTACAAATCACACAACAAATAAGATAAGGATAAGAATAGTGTTTTCGAGCAAAGATTGAACTACTATCGCAAAATATAAAAATGATGCAACTGATAATCTTTGACCATCTATTTGGTAAATAAGTTTATATAATCGCGCCTTTTGAGTAATATAAGTATGCTTATATTAATCCGAGGAAATTTCTCGAAGTGTTATTTTATTAGCGGAGCGCTCACGCACACTAGGCGCGTGGTTCACTGACATGCATTCTGCTAAAGGTCGGGGCTGATTGGCTTGATTTATTTAATAATTACTCCTTTATTATATGTAATAGAAAAAATTGGTTCAGGACTTTTTGACTCAGTTTTACTCCTTCTACTTACCTACGAGAGATATTACACTAATTGTCGGACACTCTGTATATATACATACGTATATATACATACTACTATATACATACATAGTATTGTAGAAACTTTCCGTAGGATTTATTATTGTTCAAATAAATAATCACTGATTAAAACAATAAAAGTTTAATAGAAATAAATGCAGTCATATACAATTAATGATTGTTTCGGAGCGCGCAATCTTTCGAGCGTCTATTCTTATCGGCGGATTCAGAACTTCTGACTATGTTTATCAGCTTTACGCTTTTCATCGACTCTGTTTTCTCTTTTCAAAGGAGAAGGGTCGATAAGAAACGTTTTTGGCCTATTTTATTTTTTGGTAAAAAAAATTGAAATAAATTTTTTTACAATCAACTAACAATAATAAGTCGATTACACCCTAAACGGACCACTCTCATTCTCCTAGTTTCCCCCCGCCGCCCTCTCAAATACTGAAAATGTCATGACTTGCTCACAGCATTTTTGGGGAGATCCGACGCATTCAAACTTGTATTTGCTTAATAAAATACACTATCAATTCTCTATTAACTACCATAACCTCAAAACCCCGAAACCCCGAAACCCGATAACCTCAAAACCTCATGATCTCAAAGCCACATAACTTCAAAATCCCAATAACCTCATAACCCCTTAAAAACTACACCCTTTAATCCCTTTATTCTATAAACTCAAAACCTCATGACTCCATAACCTCAAAATCCCATAACCTAAAAACCCTATAACCCCATAACCTAAAAACCCCAATAACCCAATAATCCCTTAATTCTCTAACATTTTAATTCTTTAATCTTGTTACCTCATTTTCAGGTTATGGGGTTATAGGGTTTTCAGGTTATGCGGTCATGGGGTTTTGAGGTTATGGGGTCATAAAGTTTTGAGTTTATGGGGTGAAGGGATTAAAGGGTGTAGTTTTTAAGAGATTATGGGGTTATTGGGATTTTGAGGTTATGTGGTTTTGAGATCATAGGGTTTTGAGATTATCGGGTTTCGGGGTTAAGGAGTTTTGAGGTTATAGTAGTTAATAGAGAGATGATAGTGTATTTTATTAAGCAAATACAAGTTTGAATGCGCCGAATCTCTTCAAAAATGCTGTGAGCAAGTCATAACATTTTCAGTATTTGAGAGAGTGGCGGGGGGGACTAGGAGGATGAGAGTGGTCCGTTTAGGGTGTAATCGACTTATTATTGTTAGTTGATTGTAAAAAAATTTATTTCAATTTTTTTACCAAAAAATAAAACAGGCCGAAAACCTCCCTCCTTCTTTATCGGTTGAGGCATGAGCCGGCAATCAATAAACATTCTAGAGGTAAGAATTGAAAACATCCTCACCTTGAGAGTCTCTCAAACATACAAATTAGAACTAATATCAGCCGTTAAATTCAACGATACAGTAACAGAAATTTATAACATATGAAGATATAATTTTCGGCTCCTGCAGTATATGTATATACAATATATATACAGGGTGTCCCAGAATTGGTGTAACATCTCTCGTAGACAGGTAGAAGGAGTCAAACTGAGTTGATAAGTCTTATATCATTTTGCTAGATTCGCAATAGTTACCGAGATTTTAATTAACAAAGAGATTTTAATTAATCCGCGAATAAGCGTGCATCGGGCTGTCTTACGCACGTAGGACAGCCCGGCGCGCTTCGCACAATTACATTTTAATATGTATATGTATAGTATATGCTGTTATATTAGCTCCTCCCCTATGTCGCTATGGGTAACACCGTTAGCGCGCGAAGCGCACTGGACTGTCTTACGCGCGTAAAACAGCCCGATGCATACTTATTCGCTGATCTTTGTTAATTAAGATCTCGGTAACTATTGCGAATCTAGCAAAATGGTATAGGACATTTTGACTCAGTTTTACTCCTTCTATTTGTTCACGAGAGATGTTACACCAATTCTGGGACACCCTGTATATATAGATGCAGCAAACTTTTCCATATATATATATATATGTATGTACAAGGAGTGCACCACATCGTGCAGCGTGAAGGGAAGTATTTCTTCAACGATTGTCCTTCTCTTATCGCGCACTATACTTCGCCAGCGGCTCGAGATCCAATCCATGTACTGGCGCGATCGATAATAATACCGACGCGATAATCAATAATCCCGACGCTCGTGTGATATTACTATAATCACAAGCATCAAAAACAACATTACGTCAAAAATTCTTTATGTCAAAATTTAACAACGGACATTTTGTTAATACAGTCAAACCTCGATAACTCGAACCTCTATAACTCAAAAACTTCTATAGAACGAAAATTTTGTTTATTCCCTTGCGTTCCGCGGAAAAGAAAAACGAACTTCGATAAGTCGAAACCTCTACAACTCGACGATTTTAGCTCTTCCCTTGAGATGCGAGTTATCGAGGTTTGACTGTACTTAAAAAAAGGTAAAAAAGCCAATTACAAGCACAAAACTTATTTTACAAAAGAAGTGATATCAAAAAATAGCATTAAGTAAAATTTGGGACGTTATTACATTATTGATAGAGAGAACAATATAGAAAAGAGAGTATAATATAATGGTGTCTATGACATATAAGAAATAGACTGCGCGTTCTCTATCTTCTCTGTGGAGAAGAAATGGTCAAACTTCAGACAAGGATAGATGCTTTCACTCGTGTCTCTATCCTTGTTTAGTGACGCGGTGATTGGCGAACAAGAAAAGTAGTAGAAATAAGAAATAGCGTAATGGGGCGATAGAAGAGCGCCGAGCAATAAAGAGGCGACAGTAGCCGATTGTAGCGTTATCTGAGTTGTCTCTCGAGTGGGGAATCCCCGCTCCAAAGACTGAAAGACAGAGACAGAGACACGAGTGAAAGCATCTGTCTCGCTCTGAGAAATGACTCACTTTCCCTCTTACACGCGCAGTCTATTTCTTACATAGCTATGATTGTGTCAACAAAAAAAGAATTTGCTGGATTTACTACTTTTTTGTAACAACAAACTGATGTTAATAAAATCAAGAAGTTCAGGAGACTCAGCATAACTTTTTTTCTCGTGAACAAACAAGGAATTTTTTAAAAAGTATTTTATGCAACAATACTTGGCGCGGCTGCACCGAAAACAGACAGACGTGTCCTGCACGGAAAAAAAGATTTGCTAGAATAGCAAGAAATTAGTTATTATATAGCCAGCAAAAAAACATTTGTTAAGTTCAGTAAAATTTTTGTTTTGCCAACAAAACATTTTGTTGATGAAACAAAACATTTCGTAGGATCAACTATTTTTTTGCTGACCATATAATAGCAAAATTTTTTTTCTGTGTATACGCACGCGCAAGCTATTTATAATTTATTTCAAAAATC
Source organism: Pseudomyrmex gracilis (assembly GCF_002006095.1). NCBI lineage: Eukaryota > Metazoa > Arthropoda > Insecta > Hymenoptera > Formicidae > Pseudomyrmex > Pseudomyrmex gracilis. Next base: position 193,073 of record NW_018020775.1, on the reverse strand, counting down.
TCTATATAACTTCAACACATACTAGGTATTTATTTTATTAATCATTCTCAAATCGACAAGAGAATTCTACGCGTAAGATGAGAAAGGTAGCCGAACTAAAGATAGCGTAGCGAGCGAAATTGATGAAACACCCACTGAGAGTCATTGGCTGTGGAGTGGAAGAGCTTTCTGATAAGGGAGATGAGCAAAACGAGTTTTTTCGGAGAAGTTTATTCATACAGCAATGTCAGACAATGAATTAAATGTATTCCCTACTTGCATATCATTGTCACGCTCAACAATAATTTTGTCGTGCTCAACAATAATTTCTTCAAAAAATTACGTTTTCTTACAAAGATAGTCTATTATCATTGATGACATTCGCAATAACATCTAACACACTGTTAACGTCTGGTATTACCAGTACCACATACTTTACAATACATTCAATTATGTTAACGGAACAATGATTACTTCCTTCAAGTTTTTTCTGCATACTTCATGTGACAGATTATATGATTTAGATATTGACCACTGGTCTTGCGGTCTGAATGCAGAGGCTGCAAACCCGGAGGTCCCGAGTTCAAATCCGCTCATCACTTAAGGATTTTTTCCGGGGTCCCCTTTAACCGAGTTTATCGGTTGATTGGCGAACAAAATCGGGCCTCAAAAAATTAATTCGGGTGTAATTCTGAATTAATTCCCCTCCCACAAAGCGATCGTAGTCACAACATCTTGAATACGAGCCCCCGACACAGATGGGCACGCCCACTGTGAAAGAAGGCCGTGTATCGCGTGGTAGTGATGTACTGCACAATCCCTCCTTACGTTCTGAGAATATGTAAAAAGACTTAGATTGGCTCTTACAGGCTAAAAAGCCATAAATGCACCAAACCAAACCATGGTTGATATTTTAAGCAATTGCAAGAGAATAAATTTGTGTCCTCTGTTCTTTCACATGAGTTATAGTTATATGATTCTGAACACATAAGAATGATAAATTCACGTATGTATATGTACAAAATTTTGACAATTCTGGAATAATTAATTTTATTTCATCTATACAAAAAAGAGTTTGCAAATGTTGTATTAAACATTCCCAGTATAAGACATTTTTATTTGACAAGTTTGTCAGTGGAGTCAGAATTTTGTATTTTTATCCTTTGGTACTTGCTCTTCTAACATATTAATATCTGCATATGAAAAAGAGACAGAAAATTATATATTTTAGCGTTAGAAATACTTTTCGCGTCGCAACGTAGAACAACTATCCGCGAACACGACAGAACAAGTACTGACCTGACCAGCGGAGGGAAGAGCAGGAAGTTCAAACTCACTATTCACCTCTTGTGAGAAGGAGAACGCTGTTTTCATAGCCGCCTGGGATATGAACCCGGAAGTACCGAACTAAAAACGAGTGGTGGGAGGTTGATCATATTTAAACCGTATCGCGCGCGCGTGACCCGTACCTATAGATACTTATAGATATTAACAATAAATTTAGAAATTTTCTGAGCGATGTCGCGAAATTTAATGTTATTAAAGTTACTTTTTTTTTTAGACAATATAAGAAAAATGTTTCCCAATTATTGTACAGACTGTTTCTAAATTATAATCTTAAAACAGTAAATAACAGTAAATCGTAATCACACCGCTCAGAAACTTATTTTATTTTATTATTATTTTGTGCACTAGAAATATTGAGAGGATATAATCAATATCTTATATGTAAGTAAATTAGCATATATTATTAGGTTTCTCAATGGTTAACACAAAACTTAAAATATAACTACTTGAAAAAGTAGCATACTTATATATAACATTTATAGTATTCAAACTTCACATAACATTTATAGTATTCAAACTCAAACTCTATATGAATTTTTGCTTTTCATTTCAAAACATCCTATGATACATAACTATGTACTTCGGAAAGTTTCCATCACAGAAAAAAGTTTTGAACAGCAAAGAAAGAATTTGCTGGGCCTACTAAAGTTTTTGTTACATCACTAACAAAACGATTTGTTAGTGAAACTAACAAGTAAACCGAACGAAACTTTATCTTCCGTAAGAAATATTTAATGCAAAAACATTTGGCGCGGTTGCATCACGCCGCGATGGACTGCACCGCCCACTATGGTCAGAAGTATTGCCGGAGACTGATTTTCATGCAAAATTTATTTATTTTGTCTTTAGAATTAATTTTTTACTTCCTAAATTTAAAGTATATAGTTTGTCGTTATTTTGTGCCAAGTTTCAAAACAGTTTATTTAAAAAAGTTATATTAGAGATGGTGTCGGTGTGAAAAAATTTGTTTATCCGTTTTCTAAACTAATTTTTTATCATAAATTTAAAGTATATAGTTTGTAGTTATTTCGCGTGCCAAGTTTCAAAACAGTTTATTAAAATAAATTATATCGGAGGTGTTGCCGGCTCGAAACCACTACGCCGCGAGGAACATTATCGGAGCAATCGGAAGTGTTGCTGGCGTCAATAACGCGAACCACTACCATACCTTCTGATTTTTTCTTTCTTTCCCGAACTCACACTTCTTGTCTTTCTTTCTTTTTTTTTTTTTTTTCAACGCGCTCGTATATATATGCCATCTGGTAGCAAACATACGAACATGCACACATTTTGGTTTAACGACGACCATGACAATGACGTTTCTGAAATGTGAATTTTTCACTTTGAAATTTTATCGTCGCATATTTCCAAATCAGAAACACAAACAAAAAGACACAAGAATACTTTTTTGTTTAATGTTTTGTTTTGAAGTAATTGAGACTATAACAAAAGTGATCAGTTTAGTCGTTTTTGAAATATTGCTCTGTGAATATTGCTCTCCCCACGTCTCAAATACCTGAATTTCGCCTATAAGAGGCACAATGTGCTCGCACAATTCGAGCGCTTCTTCGTTGCGCGTGAACTTGGCGCGAGGCACTACCGTGCCTCTTGATGAGAAGAAGGAAAGTAACATACATCACAAGAAAAGTTACTTTCGAAAAAAAAAATGGAACAAAACAGAAGGATCGAAATCTCTTGACAAGAACTCTGCTCGCACGTCGATTGGCGAGGTCGGTGAAAGACTTAATAAAACGTCTAGCCAGTTTTTTGTAGCTATTACTGAAGAAACGTTGCCAGGCGGCGGGCAAGAAATCGTAATTTAAATGGAAAGATGCAATTTTGCCTTAACGCGGAGCGTAAAAGTTTTACGATTTCCCGCATCGCGTCCTGTAGTCAGGCAGAAAACTCGACTTTCATTCGCGCGACATTAGCCAATTTCCGGCTACTCGCGACTTTCATACTCTGGCGAGCTTCTATCACGGGTTTTAATAAACTTTAACGAAAGAAAGAACCACGAGAGTAAAACTTTTCTCATGCAATTAAAGTCTTGTCGCTTTACGAAAAGCTTAATGAAAGTTCTACAAGAGGGCTGCAGAATGCGAATCTAGATCGGTTGGTAAAAGAGATATTGATGAAGGGTTGAAACCATCTTACCCCTTCATATATCGACCAATAAAGATGTTACCGACAAGCACTTTGAGGTTATCGGCGGTTGAAAGCTCGCGGGTCGATATGACAACGCGATGGTTGATAACTTTGCGGTTTATTTCATTCAGGATTAACTGAAGATAAGAAATTTATGTACACATAATTATACTGTCAATATTAAATAATAAATAACATCCTTACACAGTTTTTATATGTTCACTTTGTTTGTACTAATTCAATATGTATTAATTCTAAACACTAAAATCTTTGCTAAATTCTTGAAATAAAGTAAACAAAAAAATGTCTTGTTCAAAATTTTTATAAACGAGTTTTAAATTTTCTAAAAAAGATTCTCAAATTTGTTGTCGCAGTCGCATTTACACACATGTATATATACACACATCTTCATTCAATTTATGTTTGTATGTGATTTTAGGATTAAAAATTCTAGAAGACCGATACTTAATTGCACTTAGGAAATTCGCAGAATAATAAAAGTAAATAAAAAAGTGTTAATTGAAATCAATGGTAAAGCTCGTAATATGAGACGAGAGCCAACGTGTAGTTGACCGTACGAAAACAATAACTCGATGTAAATTGGCAAAAAGCGCGTATCGAATTTCGACCGTGAAATCGTGAATGCTGATCGACGCAATTAAAACGCGGAATAAAATACCACGTATGTATGTACTAGCAATACAATCATATGTGTAATATATTGCGCGCAATTTTGCAATTAACAGTATAAGTAAGAAAACAATTAAGCAATGTTTTAGCCAGAGATTTATAAGTGCTTTGTTCCATTTTGCGCAGTGTGTAAACGGTCGAAAGAGCTAAAAACATCTTCGAAATTCCGGAATAGTTTCAAAAAGAGCCACATAATTTTAGTTTTTTTTTTTTTTTCACCGTAAAAGCAGAATGAAAAATTTTCCAGCAATGACAGGAACATTTAGAGAGAAGTTAAAAGAATGATTAAGTGAACCGTCAGGTTCACCCGTTGTTCCGGGTTTATAAAATCAAGTTTATTTTCTCTCTGTCTCTCTTTCTCTTTGTTAATCTCGCTCTTATTCTTCGCGCCGCACCACCAAGAGCCCGATCATCTTCTTTCTTAACTTCCGGCTTCTCTTTTTGTTGCAGGTTACTCCGCGGCAGCGCTTCTTGCGATCTTTTTCTGCATCCCGTTTGCGCTCAGGGTTCTCATTCACAAAGAGAATGGCGGGTGGAGCAGTTGGCTGCAAGCCTTCTATCACGCTCACCTCGAACTATTTCTCGGGAACGGATGCCTGGGTACGAGGAGGAAATGCATTTCGCCGAAAATTCCGCCACAAAATTCCAAAAACTTTCGTCCCGCTGAAAATTAAATCATTTTCCTCTTTCCCTTCATTCGTGATTTCTCTCATTAACACCGTTATCGCGAAAACGACTGATACATTGAAGCGATTCTTGGAAATAAATTTATCGCGCTATCACGACTTCTCCTTAAGCGCAAAAGAAACAGAAGATGCTTGTTGGAACTTTCTTTGCGGAGCTGAGAACTTTAGCTCTTTCTCCTATCTCACAGCTCTTATAAGTTACAGCGATGATAGCGATTAGAAGTTTACGATGCGGTGTTCAAAGAAAAGCATCGAGAAAAGAAGGGCGCGAACATTAATCTATTTTTTTGCATAAAACGACTATTGATCAACTTTCGCAAAACAAATAGTAAAAAAATTTTTTAGTTAATAATCTATGAATATAAAAAGTTATCGCGAATTATACATATTAAACGCATCGGGGAGATGACACGCAAGAGCTTTCAAAAGCGATAGCACTGTATTCGAGAGATATAGAGGTTAATTGTATGCAATAGGAGTTGGAGTAATGATGCTTCTGGCATTGACAGTGGAGCGTTATGTAAGCGTCTGTCATCCCGGACATACGCGACCACTATGCGGACCCCCTCACTTGACGGTAGTGCTCATCCCCCTGGCTACATTTCTCGTTTATCTGCCGAGTGTATTTCGAGGTGAAATTACGACTTGCCTCCTGGAACCCAGCGGCCCTCTAATCTACCAGAAGAGAGAGAATCAGTCGTTTCTCAACTCGTGGTACTATCAGGTAATTTGTACGTTTTTCTTTCGCAATTGCTCTGTTCTATTTTCTGCCGCCAAAGAGAAAAAAAATACCGCATTTAACTTCGCATTGTTTAACTTGATAACTTGAAGCACAAATATGTATTTCAGGTGTACAAAGTGGTGCTTGAGGTGGTTTTTAAAGTCGCGCCGACGATTTTTCTCGCCGGATTCAACTTGAGAATAATGATAGTGTACAGAAGGTCCTGTGAGCGACGTCGCAGAATGACCTTATCGAGAACCGTTAGCAACGACGAGGATCCCAGAACTTTCGCCGAAGAGCGAAGGCTCATTTTGCTTCTGGGTAGTACCAGTATCCTGTTCCTAGTCTGTGTCAGCCCTATGGTTATTTTGAACGTCACTCTCAGCGAGAAAAACCTCAGCAATTATCCTTACCAGGTAACGGAAATATTTTGATCATATATGTTGTTGTATACGATCAAAAATTGTATGTGATCAACACGCATTATTCCATTTGTCTTCAAACATACGGTCGGAACCATACATATTATCCTCGCTTACACAATTTAACGTAATCAATAACTTTTAATTTAATACAACTCTGTTTCCCAACTTAATTTATTATCTCGAAAGAGAGGTAATCAGAAAATTTACTTTGTCTCGCTCGCTTCTTGAATAATTGATTCAATTATCTCAGTACAATTCTCTTTTCTCTCCTCTTCTCTCTTCTTTCTTCCTTTCTCTTTCCTTTGTCTAATTCACGACTTCGTCAATTATATAAGTTATGAATTATCCGTTCATTAATTCATCGTCTTCGGTTGCAGGTGTTTCGCGCGCTGGCCAATTTGCTGGAAGTGATCAATTATTCGATCACATTTTACATTTATTGTCTCTTTTCCGAAGACTTTCGAAACACGCTGATTCGCACCCTGCAGTGGCCCTGGATCAAGAGCATGCGGAACGGCGGGCGGCTACCTATGAATCGTTCTCCGATACCAAAACCGACGACAACGACAACGACAACTCCGCCGACCACCGCGGTCGCGACTCCCGGACATCTGGCTCGCGCTAGCGTTTAACACAAATTTTTTGCCATCGATCCTACCGTCCGAACCATTCACGGTTCGGTGGAACAAAAAGAAGTACGCGAGAGAGATCAGCGTACCGTGAAACTGTAAATGTCGGGAGCAATTCAATTGTATAAGAATTTAAAAACTGTGTGTATAAAATAATCGAATATTCAAATAATATACAAGAAAAAAAACATTGATTTTACGCAGACGTGTTGAATAAATCTCGCTTCTGCGTACACGACTTGACTTTGTGTGACAACGTGATATCGCGTGATAAGCTCTTGAAAAATTCTTACGATGATTAAATTAAACAGTTGTTGTTTTTCCGACTGAAAAATAATTACATCGGAAAACTGCATCGTACTTCATCACAGTTTCTCGCCGGCACTTCTTACAACTCTCCCGATTCTTACAAGCTGATTTGCAACGGAATATGCCAACTATGTGTGTATTCTATATGCCGTCAAACTTGGGAATAGTTGCAGACTAACCGGAATACACAACCGTATTCGCGGAACATTCCTGCGCACTATGGCTAAAGTCGGGCGTGTCTACGTGGCTGCTATATTTGAACATCTGACTATTTCGGAGATCAAATCGACCGACCCGATTAAATTACGTCTGATATCCAAGCATCTCTCTCTCTCTCTTTTTCTCTCTCTCTCTCTCTCACTCTCTGTATGTATGTGTATATATTTCAACATCGAATAATGCATGATTTGACTTGCTTAGATATCGCACGGAACGCTAAAATACTCGGACGAGTTGTTGCGAGACAACGAGCAGAGTACATAAAGGCAAAGGGATTTCGTGTAAGCTGTCCCCGGAAGTCCCATGAGGCTCTTTCGCGCTCGAAAGTACAAGCTAGAAAAGTTTTCAGCGCCGTCGATCGCTTTATACGAGAACAGAGATGAGAGAGGAAAGAGGCGGAAGAACGAAAGGCGAGAAAGGAAAGTGCGGACGGAAAAGAAATGGTGCTGTGAGAGTCGCTGCAATACGTTCGTGCGGCATTGTGACGAAGCGAGTGGAATTTATCAGAATTCGCGTGGGGACGCGGCGACAAGACTTGTGCATTGGATCGCGAGCGATCGCCGTTGCTGCTGGAAATTAAAAGGAGGAGTGCTCGGGAAAACAGACAAATTGAAAAGAAAAGAGAAAAATAAATCAAAATGTATCAAGTACCTGATAGTAGACGAGATCTTTACTGCGGAATTTGTTTGAGCGAGATCGGGGTTGAAAGAAACTACGTTAATTCGAGATCACAAGAAACGAGAAGATCGAGAACGTACAAGGTGTGCCAAAACATTTACTCCGCCTAAATGAACAAGCGACAAGTTTTTGAGAAATAAATATTTTACGCTGCACGATGAACCGTCGTTATTTATTTCTATGTTAATGTTATATTAATTAAACTGCTGAGTAGTAGTGAAAAGTAACGTTCGCTGTAGGCAATCGATATGAATCTTTTATACTGCGATGTATACTCTCGCCGTCAGCCAGTGTAAGTTACGTTCGATTAAAGCGATTTATTATATAATAAATATAGTATAATCTCTCTCTCTCTCTCTCTCTCTTTTTCTCATTTCTTCGATATCGCGCGACTGGGGAATTGAATTTCAAAAGAGTCCACATATTTTTCTCCAAGTATAAAAAAAACAAAAGCGTATCGCGCAAGTTACGAACGTACAAAGCACGTAGGTCGATTTTCTAACGACAAGGAAATTGCTTACGATAATAATATTCCATCGAACTATAAGCTATCTGAAGTAAATTGCTACTTTGTGGTTACGCGTTTCCAAAATAGAGACGCTATATTTTCTCACGCCACCGGGGAATCGATAATTAAATTCGTCGCTACAGGTTCGCGCGGGTTCTTGGTTCGATGGTAATATTATTTTCGCTTGTTTGAATGTAAATTTCACAAAGAACACCTCGCGGCGCGATACTCGGTTTTCCAGACATCGGCGCACGTTTGGCACAAGCTTCGCGCGTGAACGAAGAAATAAATTCACAGAAAAGCATTTATTCTTACTTTCATATCCTTTCCCCGTAAATATCCTTATTATGCAAACAGAACGATGCGACATAAAAGTTTTGAAGAAATGTAATTTACTTAGCGATTGGGAAATATCGGCTATACATAATATAGAGAATTGTCTTGTGCGTTATTCATCTCGCGCGGTCTATTGTTTTTAATTATCTTTCTCATGAATTACGTTTCGAAAATGTTCTCGATTTTACGCGAATATCTGTTTATCTGTCTTCGTGTAATTTACTGGTTTTTAACGACCCGTAAAAATATCCACGAGATGCTTCAACGCGGGTGCTCGTCATGTCGAAAATGCAACAACAGCGGTTTGCTGTCGAACCAGATGACGAGTACGTGACGAGCGCGATATACCTAGTCTCGCGAAAGAACTCGTGCAAATAGATCGCCACGTCCAATCGTTCTTTCGGATTGTTGCACGTTACACGCGTCAGTGCGTAAAATTTTGATATTGCTGAGCGGATCGATAAGTCCTCTCGGTTTGCGTATAAAAGCCTCGTCTAAGGATAATGCGCGCATTTTTGCCATATAAAGCACGGCGATTAAACGCGCCGGGAGATGAGGAAACGAATTGAAGAAAAATTGCCGGCGGATGGTTTCCGCTCCATTCACGGCTTGCGAGAAAACGTTCGTTGTACACAAGGAGGAAAGGAGAGAAAAGCGACAAAGAGGGATCGGTGAGATTTTCGCTAAGAACGATGCGGAGCTAAGTAGAGACGGAGACCAAACTTCTCCATTGTCGGTACTACGCTATTTGGAAATAATTTAAACCGACCGTTTCCGTTTCGACCACCAATAAATACATCGCGATGGGCGAAACACATCGTATATGCATGCCTAACAACCGACCGGTAGGAGAAGAGATGAGCCTGTCATCGTTCGAGGAATAATTTAAGCGCGCGTACATCCTTGTTGGAAGTAAACGGGAAGATGTACGACGGAGCGGTAGAGAGGAAAATGTGTTACGAGAACGAATATACCGTATGTCATAATAAAATGATGAAATACGTGAACGTCGGGATATTTACTGTACGCGCTGTATATGTTCGTATAACGCTATATCAACTTCTCTTATGACAGAAAAGTACTCGTCTGATGCGTCTATATAATAAAAGCATCTCAGAGAAGCAATAGTCTGTACACGATAAACTGGGAATTGCGATCGGTGGCTCCGATGAAAGTGGTCTCGTGGTTGACTCTCATATTTTTTATGTGAATTTGTATACATAGCGTGATGTGTACAACTAACATGAGAAATTTTGCTGAATGATTTATGAGACTTAGCTTCACGAAGAAAATTCACGAGTACAACGTAGCTACCTTTTTTAATTTTAGGTCTTCACGAATTATTTTTGTCAGTTTTATCTAAAAAACGTAATTAAAAAATTTATAATTTGATATAAAATTCAAAACCATATTTTGTTTGTTTTTTATTTTTGCAAATGCAATTTAAATACGCCAGCCTACGTCCGATATACTGAATGTATCATGATGTCGGGTCACACAAGATTCCGTTCGTTAAAATCTGATATTTGCAAAATCGAAAAAACACGTTTGTCAGTGTTGGATTTGCGCAATTTATCAACAACGCTTATGTGTCAATGCGATACGTTCCGGATCGTCAAACCCGTGTCGCGAATAAAAAAGTAGCACAGACTTGGAGCGCGTTACGCATCGCACTCTGGAATTTTTGGGCGAAATGGTACCGGTCGTCGGTGGATGAGGTCATCCATGGTGGGGGCTCTTTAGGTGGGCGTCGCTGGGTCGATACAGGGTGGCTTGGTTCGCCGGCGAAGGCACACCACAGGGTGAACGGGTGTTCTACCCTACCCTTCGGTTCTACTTTCCGAACCTCTAGTCTACGCAACTCTTCTCGCACTTAATTTGTCCTTTGAAAGTGTTTCGCTTATTCATTGCTTGTCATAGGGGACGTCAATCAAAGATACACTTTGTGTTTGTTAATTATCTTTTTTAAAAAAAAATGTTGATTATATCTTTACTTGAATAACAACGCTTTTTATTTAGAAAAAAAAAAACTGCTAAGATGACATTGAAAAAGTTTAATCGTCAATACCAATTACTTGTACAGATGTGAAATTTATACAGAATTTTTGAAAATATAACTTCAATAAATATACGAGAGAAACACACATGCCTCGATGACTAATGACTATTCACACCATTATTCAAAGCACATCAATCAAGGCTTATCGATATCCGATATTTGAACATGATTAAATATTTACATCCTCATTTGACTTGTAATTAAAGAGATACCGTAAATATCCGCTCATTTATTCAATCGCAAATATTTATTTTTCCCCTCAAAAAAATGGTTTATCTACATATTGAATTACAAAATTATATAAACTTGCCTAAAAATAGTGCATAAAATTGCAAGATGTGTCTCGCTCATGAATTCGCGCAGAAATTGAAATCGTTACAGATAGCTAGTCGTCCTCTAATAAAGGGAATAACGAATGCAACCAAATATAGAAATATTTGAAACGCCAGAAATAAATACAAAACGATACAAGCTACGGGCAATTCGATTTTGAATTGCCGCGTAATATTACACGCGAGGATGGAAGTCATGTCTAATCATTATTGTTCGAAATTTATTAAGGTGCAAATCAGAATCACGCCCGCGACCCGGACACAGACTGCTTATACCAGAACGCGGTAGCGCAGCACGTGCGGTGAAATTGGCGGTCATGCAAATTGCTCGCGTGTACTTCGCTGGCCGTAGTTAACGACTCTTCCGGTCGGCTAGATCTCTAACGAAGCCGACTTGCTCACGCGCATTTCTCACACGCTTGCTGATAAAGAAGCGACTGCACAGCGGCAGATAGAGACACTCATACCGGAAACAGTTCGATAAATCAGAGCCCGACATTATTGGACCGTCGACTTGCTCCTATTCTAATTGCCATCGTCGAGAAGACCCGTATGCTAACTCGCAATTACCTTAACCGTCAGGAAACGTAAATGAGGCGGCATTTACATGCCTTAGAATTGCATATCGAGAACTGACAGACACAATACACTGATTGCGTCATTGACATGTCCAGTCACATCGATCGCTACTAATCAGTATCAAAATCTTATCTTATGAGAGAACAAAGTCTTTGTTTTTTTAGAATAAAAAAATACTATAAGTAAAATAATTTTATTATTAAAACAAAATTTGCATTTAACATTTGAAAGTAATCAGATTTATACCGTCGCCGGATTTCGGCATTTCACTTTTAACAAGCACAATAGAAAAACCCCCCCAAAAAAACGTACAACGTGGAGAAGAGCAAAATATTATTATATTTCTACGCTTTCTTTATTATTGCACACGTACACAGGAACAAAACATTTATATAAAATATCGGAATTGTTCCGGTTAAATCAGATACAAATGATGATTACCTTAATTCAACAAATTTATATTTCTGTAAAATGTATTCTATATTTCGGTGAAAATTAAATTCACAGCTGAACTTATATTACAGCTGAATTTTGCGTGTCATATTTCTCTCGAACTAGAATGACGTTTAAACGCGTAAAAACTCTACATGAAATATCTTTCACTTAATCCGCGAATTGACCGAGAAGAGCGGAATTTAATGCAAATAAGTGAATTAGTTGGCGAAGTATTACGACGCGTGGGCGGTTTGAGTGGTGAACTGTTGGAACTCACGAAATTTGAGTCACCCTCTCTCTAGGCATGTGTGTGTGTGAAAGGAGACCGACCGCTAACGTTTGGCCCTCATTTCGAGCACAGAGACCTGCAAACACGGGACCAAACAAAGGGCCAAACGGTGTTGCCACTGACTACGTAATTCTCCGTCAGCCTTGAATTTGACCGCGGACAGCAAGTGTTCTGACGAAGATAACTAGTTTTACTCGCTGCAATTTATCTCGCAATTAACACGGTCAAGATAACTCGTTGCGAACGCTCTTCTCTGCAGTTGCAAGAAATAAACGCGACGTGCGCAAAGCCATGTGTGGGTGGTCTGATAAAGATCCTACAAAAATTTTCACTCGGGACATTGTAACAATTTAATTTTGCAGACGCGCGCGGAGAAACTATCTTCCTGGCTCAAATCAATTTTTTCCACAGAGATCTAGTTATGCAACTTACACGGAAAAAAAAATAGTTTCTACCACAGTTTGCTGAAATGAATTTGCTGCTGTAACTATAAAATTTCCTATTACATAGAAACAGTTTGCTGATATTCCTAAATATGTCGACATAATAGCAAAATATGTATGTCTTGTAGCACTAAGAGCTTAGGTGTCCATAATACTACCAAAATTTAGGAACCACACCTAATTTTTAGCTGTGAGAGCTAACTTTTTTTTTCCGTGTACGTACATTTCTCAGCATTTCGAACTAATCTGAGTTTTGTGAACTTTTGTAAGCACTTTTCTTGTTACGCGAAAATATTTCAACGGTTTTAAAGCGTTACTTTTTGCAAAATTACACAAGAGAACAAACGAGCAAAAACGGGAAATGTAAAATATGATTATAAATTCAAATAATACACCGCGTAGCAAATACTCTTAAATTATTAGATGGAACGGAGTCGGTGCGACGATCCGCAGGTGCGTTTTAGTACGGATTCAATTTTCCGCTCGAAACATCTCCCCGACTATCGTCCTCTCCTCGCGTTCATATCGTCGCTTTTCTCGGTCACCTCCGGCAAATAGAATCATATATCCCTTCAAGGAGCAGGAGTCACGTTTCACCGCGATTTATTTCTTTGGCGAATCGAGCGGCTTTTACCACAATCTTCACACGATACCCAAGTAAGACCGCCAAAATACCACGAAGATTTCCGTTCGACTTCAATTTGTCATCTTACAACAGAGAAAATTTTGCACCACCGGAACTTTCCACTTTTTATTACTCATGCACAAAAAATTAGATAGATGATGCGAAACCAATGAGTTTTAAAGAGGAACTCTCGAATGTATTCGATTAAAGTTCGGAAACAGTTTTATGTGCAAAAAAAAATAATAAATAATAAATAAAGATAAATATCAATGTGTGTAAAATATTTAAACATTAAATGAAACTAAATAAGTGTACTTTTTTATCATAAGATTCAGGAAAGTTAAGTATCTTCTCTCTTAGAATTTTTAAAATATAAAATTGAAAGCGTAATACTCTCGCGTGAAAGAGAAAATATAATAAGATGAATATTTATAAAGTTTTATAAAGAAAAATACACACACAACGTACACACAATTCTTTTAAATTTCGGCAAATCCATTTTTTTCCTCATTAGCGCGTTTTTATCCGGCGACTGGGTGGTCGAAGATACGATTTTAATTTCGCGGAACGCAGCAAAAATTGTGTTCCTGCGAACGTATTTTTTGTCTCCTCCTTTTAAATCTTAATGAAGCAACTACGGGACTACAAAAAAAATGTATTAAAAAGATAAAGCGTCATATTTTGTTAAATAATACAAATCTTTCGACATCCTATCGAATTGCGAAAGCGCTCGTTTCTACGAGCAATATGAGCATTAACTTTCCGTGAAACGTGACGCAATTTGCGCGACATTTGTCACGATACCAAATGATACTAAAGTATCATTTCCGCACCGCTGCATCAATTATCGCGCGAACAGTACGGATCGAAGAAGAATCTCCGCGCTCTACGGTTTGAAATTGAGGAATTGTTCTGCGGAGGAAAACGAAACGGCCATCAGCGAACGAAATGGCGAGCTGCAATTATTCACCGTAGAATTGCGACGTCTGTAAACAATTTGACGAATCGCGTTTTACTCTCGCATCACGCAAGTGTATCTGTTATTGCCGTCCACATTGTTGTTGATCGCAGCTCCATTTTCACGAAGGAGAAAATCATTGACGTTTTTATGCCACGAGAATTGCCACGATAGGACTTGCTGACGTGCTCCACTTTTGTTTGCGCTTTTATGCGTTGTCGTTCAATGTATGTCGTCTCGAGCACTTTTGTTATTACTTTAGGAGAAGGAAAGGGATGAGGAGAATGCTATGACTCTTTCAGAAGTTGAAACGTAGGATAGAGTTGCGACGTTTGTGACTGACCGAAACCGCGAACCAAATCAAATCGCACCAATCATGGTCAGCTGCACTGCAATTCGGATCGTAGCTCGATTTCGAGAGAGAGAAAACGGGTGAAGCTTTTATCTCGAGAAGATAATTAGACGCTGAGAATTTATTACCGCGGAGTAACGTGATTAAATTGCTATCACGAAGGAACATTAAAAGTAAAAGATATCGTAGATAAGAAGAAAATCGAATCATCACGAATAATTGCGAATAATTGTACTGCTGTCTCTAATAATAATAATAATAATAATAATTTTATTTTTTTTTGTTGAATATATGTATTGTGAATGTCAAATATATATATATATATATATATTGAATATATATCGTATTTAGAAAAATGTAACTTTTTTTTTGAGTATCGGTATAAAGATAGAGCGACGATTGAAATAAATCGTTTTATCATGAAACTAACGTATCAGCGGCATCGCGCAAACTGTTTCTTTTATTCATGGATCAGTCGGCGAATTCGCGACGATTTAGATCCATCACGTCGAGGCGAACCCGAAGAAGTTTCAACGCAGCACGAAAATCTTCTACCGGTGAAATATACTAGTCGAACATCCGTATCTTCTTCATTCCCTTAAGTTTCACTCGATCGAAAAATGTTATTTCACGAACGCATCCTTTTTTTCCCTACGACATCGCAAATCCCGACAACCAACGGGGTTTTTTTTTAAGTGATTGATCTCATTACGATAAAACACCGCCAAAAAATTCTTTCTCCCTGTGTTCCTTCTTCCACGTGCTTTTATGTTCGTTCCCTACTTTGTATTCCTCCTCTCTGTTTTATTATCAAAGTAAAGCTATCGGGATAACGCGATTTTTATGAACCTTTCGCGAGATTGTTCTTTTTAATAGCGCAATAGTAATTGATGTTGTTAAATCATAAAAAAAACTTCAAAAAAGTCTCGTCATGCTTTTCTCGCGTTTCGTTATTTTTACTCTTGATCACGACATGTATTATTTCATTTTTTTTTTGCGAAATAAACCGGTATTTTACAATAGTGTACTTGCGTTTTACTGGCTGGTTATCTTTTTTGTTTGCTAAACATTTTCAACGCAGAAGCGATGAAAGCAAAGCGTAAAATGAGACTTGTTACAACGCGTAATAAAGTTGGAAAAACGAAAGCAGCAAACACACGATAAAGTAAAGTAACTGGATATAATAAAAAGCAATAATAAATAATAGTAAAAAACCAAAACGCGAAATTTTGCCAAATACGAATATTCGGTCGGGCTAATTTCATAATGGAAGTTTACGAGACGCGACGGTACCAAAGTTTCTCCCCCTAAAGTGTCTGGGTGCTAACAATATTTGTAAGACGAGAATTATGGTCAAATGTAAGTGAAGAGGTAAAGGCATCCGGGCACGCGCGCGCGCAAAGGAAAAAAGATGAAAGAGATGAAATAGCAGAAACGAATCCGCGAAAGAGAGACGTAGGCGCAAAGAAGCGAGCGCGCAAAAGAGACAGAAAACGTTGCTTGTGCGAGAAATCGAGACGGAAAAATTTCCTCCACACACGGGATGAACGGAGAAAACGAATCAAAAAAGCACGAGAGAGTTGGAAAATCGGGAAAGGAAAGACAAGCGTGGAAACGACGCAGAACGAGCGCGATCGACCGAGACGGCGAGTATGCGAGTTCAACAGAGAAGGAGAAAGCGCGAGGAGGATCGAAGGTGACGGCGGAATCGGAGGAACCGGCGCGGGAGGGCGGATAGCATCCTCCTCAGGTTTAGAGTGGTGCGCTTGCGCTATCGTAACCTAACACACTTCCACATAATATCATCGCCGAGCCAGTCTGACGCCAGGCGCCGCGACGCTATGACGTCACCGATCCGCGCTTCGCCGACGAACGTATCTCGCAAGCGGTGAGAACTCATGAATGAAACCCTGTTCACCGCCGAGTCTACGAATACGGTCCTCGTAAAGGAACGCAAGCACAGGTTCGGATCGACACAAACGCAAAAACGGGGAACGAGAATCCTCGTTTCCCGAAACACATCCGGGACCAATTGGCAAACGGATTGGTTCGCCAGTTCGAGGCAACGTCTGGTTCGTCAGCTTGCGTGTGACAAAACCGATCCTGCGCGAACGATCGAGCCTCAATACTATCGCGTTGAATCGCGTTGCGACAGGTCGAGATTATAATTCACCTCCGCCGCAGACGAGCTTCGATCGAGCGAGTTAAATTACATCGAAGCACGATATTGACTGTATCTTCATTCCATCTGTCCGGCATGATCTCTCTTGTTGTTAGTGATGGTTTCGAGCACGTTTTGCGGATTACATGCAACCGCTCGTCGGCTACCTTCCTCGTCTTTGTACGACACCGTTCTCCACTACTCTATCGACGTTTCCGTACAAAAGTCGCGCGAGTTGCTATTCGTGACGACGGGCACCCTTTATCGCGATCGAGTGCAGCTGTGGACACACGACGCTTAAGTGCACTTTGGAGAGTGGCTTGTCGATATCCGGTTTGTTTTATGAATGGGCGCCACCAAAAGAACGTCTCTCGATAATGAGCTTTGCGCGACCGTTCTCCGGAGGATTCATAAACTGGAGAACGCGAAATTGCGCTCGATCCTACGTCCCGTTTCCCGTTTAAGCAACTTTCGCGTTTCTTCCGCGTTTTTTTTAGCGCTCGAACGTACATTTCTTTTCTTCGCCAATCGTCTCGTTGTTCCCCGCGACTCAATGATAATGACGTAAAAACGCGTGCTCCAGGTATCATCGCGAGGTCGTGCCGCACGAGGTCAAGGGTGCAGCACGACCTCGACCGAAAGTTAATCATTTGACAAGGTTCCCCTCTCTCTCCCCTCGTCTCCATCTCTCGCCGCGGCCTTCGATATTCCCGAATTTCGCTGGGTCATCCCCGCTGCTGTGTGGAGTTGCCCGGCGCGTCTCTCTCTCATGCAGATCGACTTCCGCAATTTTGCGACGCGACGATGCGCCGTGTGAATCAAATACCTACCCGGTATCGCGCGTTTATACCTCCTTCTCCCCGCTCTCTTCTTTCCGAAACTTTGCGGGGGAACCCCGACGCGACGTTACGCGCCACCGCGAAACGCGACGTGATATGAATTCGTATTAGCCGCGACCGATCTGCATTCGGATTCATGAGTTTCTCTTCCTAGTGAGATCTCACACTCGGCGGTTATTCGCTTCGACTATCCTCCACGTCATTCAGACGCGTGAATAAGATCTCTCCATACCGGGTGGTTGCGGCGAAGCCCAAAACTTCGCCGTGTAAGTTCATCTCACGTTCTCTCCAACGTTCGTCCCACATCTCTCCAACAAGAGAGACCATGCGCGTCTCTCATTCGTCCATTGTTATATACCGTCAAGTTTTTCGCCAAATTTTCACATTGAACGAACATTCGTTTCGAATCTCCATATTTCCTTTTCACGTTCAATTTTCCCGCAGCTTTTCCTTTCGTTTCAAATTTGCCTTCATTTCAATCGCAACTCAATTAATCCGCTCGTTTGCACCGAGAGACGGAGGAAATTAGAATGATAGAAAAAAAAAAACGCGAGAAAAAACTCAATTAATTATTCAACGGCACTAATGACGTAATAAATGCACCGATGCATATCTCAAGTTCTTATGTGCCGATGATCGATCCGCGTAGACTGACAAAAGTCATCATTTCGAGAGCAATAATTATTTATACATTCTCTGCTGTCAGTTTTGACGAACATCAAGTATAATCTAAACTTAATTGATATCTTGCTTATGAATATTCAAAGAGTGTTTTGATTGAAATGTGTGTCTAATAAAAGTGTGTTTATCTTATGATAAACAACACCATCGTTCTTAAACGTTAATTAAAAGTATGTCGCGGTAGAATAAGAAGAAAAAATTAACGCTATTGCTTTCAGGTAACAAACAGCGCTTAATAAATTTTTTTTATAATATGCGGCAAAATATTGGATTAAAAGGTATCGCGATCGTAACGGCGTAATCAAATCGTGACAGCAAGAGCTAAGAAAAATATACGTTTGCTGGAAATTCTATTTAATCCTAAGGTTGATGATATACGCTATTTGGCCTTTAAAACCCTTACACATAATAGCCCTGAAGGGATTGGCTAGTGCAAGTTCTGAAAGCAAGTCAGTACCGGTCGTCTCGCGTTACGGCCTTTGAAACTCCGATATGTTCGTTCTGAGACACGATGTATTTCCGTCGATAACGCTATTTCGCGTTTGCACTTCGATATCTTCGAACGTATTTCGAAAAATTTGTCCAATTCGTGAAAATTTGATAAATGTCTAATGACTCTCAATTCAAGCGAGAAAAAAAAATGCGGAAATTAAGAACAGATTTATCGAGCGCGCACCTACTTCGACAAACTTTTCCAACATTTTCCAGGGTGCTCCTCCGTCTTAATTTCCCGATACGATCTTCGCGAATCGAAGCTCGTCGGCGTACTTCAGAACTTCTCCGAGCGGCGCGATTAATGATTCCGCGAAGTTTACCGCATCGGAAAATTATCACTCACTTAATGTCCGTCTGAGAATTACGATTCTGAGATGCGCAGCGTCAAATCTTTAATTTCTGCGATGACATTTTGAAAGGTCGTGAACCGTGGTCGAGAACGAAAGGAGAGAGAGAAAGAGAGAGAGAGAGAGAGAGAGAGAGAGAGAGAGAGAGAGAGAAATGAAAAGCTGCAGGCGCGATTCACAGGAGAGTTCGCGCTTTCATTAAAATAAAATTCTGTCTTATCTTTCTTCGCAGAAAAAGCAATATCATCGAAAAGAAAATCTACGTAGAAGGCATATCATCGCATCGATCCCGTTAATAAGACAATATATCGTCGAGTTATGTCGAAGTCACGTCGTAATTAAATTGATTAAACATAGCCGTGCCGCGTTCCACGCGGACGAAAATTAAATCAAACCCCATTGTTCTCGAGGCTTGCACGCGCTCTCGTTCGCAACGCAAATTCACCGCGAGCCGTCAAGCGTTCTCGAGAGATCGAAGAAAGTTTCCGCCTTCTTCCTGCAAAACACACCTCCAAATTGAATCCATCGGCGAACTTCTCGAGACAGAGGCGAACTGGCTCGACTCGACGTGAGGGAGGAAGTTGCAGGCAAGGAAACTTATCGAGTGGGATTCGATAGGGTCCCCGCTCGACCTCGAAACAAGAGGAGTTCAAGGAACTCGTGAAACATCGTTTTAGACGAGACACGATTGTGTTCGAGCGTGTCTAGAAATTTTTATCGAGAGCGACGGAATTTTTCCGTCTAGCGCCGTGAGAACAACGTCGATTCTGGCCGTCGAATAAGCTTCGGAAAAATTAACTTTATCTCTCTGGCACGTTAATCGCGGGATTCGATGTAATCCGGGAGATGCGAGCTGGACGGTGAAAATTCCAAAGAAATATTCAAGAAACGAACAAGATCTTCGATTCGACGACCGGTGTAACTCGTTAAGTCCGCAGTTCCGAGAATCTACGAACATGGGCAAGAAGAACAGCAAACTCAAGCAGGATACCATCGATCGACTCACCACCGACACGTACTGTAAGTAGTAACAACTTGCCATCGCGCGCCGCCGTACCAGCTGCTTTATCATTGCGTTGTCGCGTACAGACGCGTGCAAACTCGCTCACTTGATAGATTAATATAACGGAGTCGCGTGTGTACCTAATTATCGCGATTTCCATAAATTTCTCGCTTACTGCCAGTGTGTGTTCGCCAGCTCGCATAAATCCCGAGTTAAAATCGGTCTTTGAGACTCGCTCCGCTGAACGGAAAAATGTTCCTTTCGGTGCATTCTTGAAAAAAGTAGATCTTCCGAGTCGTGTGCATTCTTTCCGAGCGAGCTGGGGAACGGATCGCGGAAAACCGAAAGACGTAGAGATTGGCTTCTCTCGAGTTCTTCCGACTGACCTACTGCGTTATTTTGCCAATCCTTCCGTGTTGCACTCAAGGAAACCCGCAGCCTCCAACGTCGAACGATTATTATCTCGTCTATTTTTTTTTCTTTTTTCAGTCTCTCTATCTCTCTCTCTCTTTCTTTCTCGTTTCGCGCTTTCTTTCTGCACGCTTTCCGCGTCTGCACGCTAAGCGCGCATCGATCGCGCGGTCGTTCAATACGCGGCCGCAACGACGTACTTTCCTTCATTCGATAAAACGCGTTTAATCCATTTCGCCGTTGCAAAGTTTGCCCTGTCGGAAACGATGGCATACCGCCGCCGCCGCCAACGCTCGCCACGCCACGTGGCTTTGTTTCCGTTGAACGAGAGCTACGTTTGATAACGAGCGCGAACGCCGTCTACAATCGGAATTGCATCTCTCTCTTTGTTTGATCTTTCAGTAGAAAAGTTGCAACGCCGCGGTATAACTCATATTTACCATCAAGTTTTTCATATTTATATCAACGTGTTCATATACCGAGGTAAACAGTCTGTTTGTTGTCGTGGCGCAAGTTAGGTTCGACTCGGTAAAACGCGAACGTTTTTTAAAAAAAACAAATATCTCGATAACGAACCCGACAGTGCTGCCGATCGTTTTCCCGTAGAAAATCGGTCGCGCCGACATTAATGGCCGACTAAAATATTACGAGCGTCGAACGCGCGCGCAAAGATAGACTATAGGTGGGCGAGAGCTCTCGGCGAGATTCATTCAGGTGAATTAAATGCAAAGGGCGAGCGTGTTTTTTGGTTCGGATATTTCCAAGTGACCTGCGTTCAACTCGGCAATCGATGACGACGGATTTCACACAAACCCTTATTGAGATTTTCGTCCCTGACCGGCGCAAAGCAAATTCGATTAATAGACATCACGTACGGAGGTGCAAATTCGTTTGGCAAACGAATCTCGTTTAAGCGACACAGCAATGGTCTACGGACAAGCTAAGTCAACAATTTCTTATGTCTCCTGTCTTTCCTAAAAGAGACTCTTGGATATCGATTATGTTACAATTAATGACAACAGAACGAACGGCTCTCCTTTTTCGTCATGTTCAAATGTTTACATACGCGTCACAAAAAGAAAAAACACTAATTACAGCGGGAAGACATTTATTGGCTCGCACACAAAGGCAATTATACTCTTTTGATTTTTTTTTTTTTAAATTATGAAGTATTAATAGAAAATATAAATTATTTTACAATTAATTGAAAAGCGTATTTTTATTGTTATAAGTTTCTAAGAAAAAGAGATCACTTATTTGCAAAGTATTAAGAGCACAACAATCTATTCTCTATTCAATGAAAAAAGAATTTATATCGGATATGGAAAGGAAGTGCGCACAAAATCTCCGACAGAGTCTAGTTTAGCAGCTCTATTTGCCTTTGCACTTTTTTATATCCGTCAATTTCCGTTTAACTCAATCGATTGATTGACCCAGTATAATAAAAAGTTGTATATACTATATGAAATAATATTACTGTGAAATAAACGTCAAGCGCGTTGGTTGCAAACACAACTTTATCAAACCACGTAGTAGCTTCTCCGCCGTAGTTTCACACCTGCGTCAATAATATATCTATCAGCCAACATTTCTGTCGCTAAGTTATAAACATTTTATGTTGCACGTTGTCGCACGACGGCGCTTTGATCTCGATAACCGAAATAAATCGTATCAGGGGTTGAATGTACAGCGTTTTACACACAAATAAAAACGTCACATTTATCTCCGTTTTCTAACAAGCTATCACATCGATGTGAAAACATTAATTTAACTTGAAATACAGTTTGGTTATCATATATTTATCGATATTATCATTATATATATATAACGTGGCGAGAGAAAAGTAATCGAATTTCAATCAATTCATCGTACATAGTTGTCTCTCAATCTGTTTAAACACACAATGAGAATTTACGTCGTCATCTTGCGTCCGTCAGACACGCCTTGTAATAACGTATAATATGAATTAACTAAACAAAGCGCACCACCGTTTGCCGGAGCTGTCTGTATAGCTAAAAGCGTTTATTCCACGGCGCACGGTGTCGACAGAAAAATGTAATCTCATCCGACAATATTCTCTGCTTTCTCGCTTTTCTTTCGAGTACAGAGAGTGGCTCAACGTGCCGTAAAAAACTTGCACATCGTGCTCGTTTACCGTTTCTGTCTCCGCCATACCCACATGTAGAAATAAAACCAGATGCAACTTTATACAAACCGCGCCTAACAAACAGGCGACAGGCTTTTTTCCCTTTGAATCGTTTCCCGAATGATATATCCTAACTGCTCGTCCGCGCTTTTGTATATTGCGGATAAAAAAATAATTCCCGTTTTTTTTTCTACCACCAATTTGAGCAGCTCACGCGCGAATAAAATCGCTGTTAAATAATTTTTCTTTTAAAACGCCGGTTTTTGCGTGACATTTTTTATATAGAATTTGTCGCAAACGTTCTCTCTTCGCTTATATTAAACATTTTTTATCTGAATTTTACATTATTTATAGCTGTGAAATAACTGTGATTTTCGAAAAATATTGATGAGAGAAACGCTTGATATAATTAATTTTCTCCGCGACTCAAATAAATATCGACAAAATTAAAATCAATATTTTGTTTTTGGATTAATATTTTCAAATGATTGAAGTATTTCATAAAGATGCGAAAGACTCTGTCATAATTGTATCAGCTTTTTAGTCAGTCAAACACTGTGACGTTGTGACATTATTCTCTTTTTTCATCTCCGAACAAATTTATTAATTTCCGATCAATTCGATACAGCACAAAACAATTGCTAGCGATATGTTAGCCTTGATATTCCTAAAGTAAGTTACAAAAGGGATCAGTCAATAAATTCGAACGTGATGGATAGTCTCAATCTTCAGGTTGACGCGGGACGCTTAAACTCTTATTAGATCATCGTGGAATACATTTAAAAGAAGCTTTATCGAAGATGCGCACGCCTCGTTGATCAGTTGCGAGGCCGAAAAATCTGCTGTCGCGTTTATTATTCCACTTGAGCGAGTAGATTTTTCAATGATCTCCTTGCTCGATAACTTCCGGTTCATACACAATTCTTTGTTAGAAAAAAAAAAAAAACAAACGGTAACTCTCGAGGTCACTTTGAGGTCACTCGATAAAAAATTCAATCGTGGCAGGTCTTCGTGCTACGAGCACATTTAATTGCCATAAAAAGTTTTGCATTATTTATCCCACGAGAATAAGTTCGAAAGTTGCGCTAAGCGCACACCATATACTCTTAACTTTAATTACGATCGAGAGTAGAGACTTTTATAAAGAGAGAGAGAGAGAGAGAGAGAGAGAGATGTACGAATTTGATCTACGCGCGTCGGTTTTCCGCGTTTAACTCCGTGGAAAATAGCTGTCTTATCCGAGAACCAATTTAAACGTCCGCAATTTCTGAACAAGACGATCGATAGAATGGATCTTCGTAAAATTGTTCACGGACGCACGAATAGCTTCATAGATACGTCGGGGGAGGGGGGGGAGAGGGGAAACACCGAAAAAGACGATCCCGCACGAAATTTTATCTGAGATTAGAGAGCGAGTTTTTTTTCGACAATAGGTCGTCGTCGATTACAAAAAAAAAAAAAAAAGAAAAAAAAAACAATCGATGCAACGGCGAGAAACTCGAGGCCGTATCGGTTTTCGCTCGTTTCTCAATACTTTCATTCGCTGAATACCCCAACAGAATGTTAAAAATAATTGCGAAAGAGGAACGTGTTACACGCCTCTTCGATTATGGAAATCGGAGACATGCACGGAGAAGCATTAAAATGGAAATGTCGATGGACAAAACACGACATAAATCATAAAACGGATAAAATACGCGTACAGGAGAATGTAATATTCGTAACATAAATCGTGACGAGTGGACGCCGCTGGCGATGTCGCCGGACATAATGTTGGCGTTGCATTCAAATTATACACTATCGATGTAACGTCTCCGAGCGGCGAATGTCCGTTGTCTGTCGCGTATGAATCGGTTTAAATGCGATAGCGCGCGCGCGAACGATTGTTCTACGTGTATTGTCTCCTATAGTCTAAATTACTGGCGTGAATTTGCCAGTCGGACGAACTTGTAGGGAAGGTTCACGTTATAGGAATAATAACTGTGAAATTACGAGCTATTACGGATTACAACCTCGTTAGAAGCCGGTCACGAGGAATTTCACGCGCGGACGCACCTTTAGCCGGACACCGTCGTCCTTTTGGATTATAAATTCAAGCTCGGCTGGTTACGCGCGTAATCCTATTCAACTTTCGAGCCAAGTGAGCGTACCGAGCTAGCGAAAAACGGGATGGATTTCGTCGTTTGCACCGACGTCGTAGTTGCTGCGAATAACAAACGTTCGTTAAATATTAATCGCGCGCCGAAACGTGACCTTTTCACGAACAAAATTACAAATATCTGCCTTTCGCCCGTATAATGCTAACAGCATTTGAAGGCGGCACGCATGTATCTTTGATAAAATTCAAATTAGCAGGCACTCTTGACATAAATGGGAATATCTATTATAATCTAATTGCGGCGTAATGCACCCTCGTTCGCGATCATTATATTTAACGTGATCAAATTTACTGCAGCTTTCTGTCGTGTCACACGTTCGCGCAAATAAAATTCTGTCCATTAACCACGGCGCTGGAAATGACAAATTACGCGATATATGTAGTATATATTTTCCTCCCATCATTTGATAAATTATCAATTTTACGTTGTAAGCAATTTTATATCATTTGCTTATACTATATCCTTCTCGTTATACAATGCGAGAAGCAATTGATAAAATATCCGAAACGATGCGTGCGATAACGACATTGTCGTTGACAAGTTTCATTCTTCGGAAGAACAAATGTCAAACATTGACTCACATTATAGCGCGTGGTGTTTGTGCGACAGCTCGCCAAAGTAAATAATTTTTTGACAAATGCATCAGTTCTCATATATCAATTGCTAAAATTTATCAAGCTTGAATTGCTGCTTCATCCATTTTATTTGGTCAAATATGGTCCCGTGCGATTTTTATTTATTTTCGAATCTGAACAAATGGCTCAATGGAAAGAAATTTTCGAGTAACAATGAAGCCGTAAGTGGCTATACTTCGAGCGAGCTGTCACACAAACACTACGTGCAATAACGAGTTAGCTTTTGACATTTGTTATTCTTCTGAAGAATAAAAAACTTGTCAACGACACCACAGCAATGTCGCTTATCTATGCGTCGTTTCAGATCAATCACCTTCACGTGATATACTGTAACATGATAAAAATTAATCGCAATCTGATTTTCGTTTACATCACACGTTACATCAACAGTGATAAAAAAAAGCTCTTTAATTCTAAAAGTTAAACTATCGACTGTATAAAATTTCTACACTGAGAAAAAAAAGTTGTTGAAGTAACAAAATTGTATTTGATTCAACTATATGCAGCGGTCACGGGCTGTCAATGAAATATTGATTAATGTAAAAAGATATCATGTTTCAATAGATATAATAATTAGGTTATACCGAAAGACAATTTAGTTGTTTTAACAAAATTATAATTTGCTTAAATACAGGTAACTTTGAATGTACAACACAATAGGACAACACAATATTTTGTCTGCTTATAAAAATAAACAGTTTGATTAAATGAAATACTTAGTACAAAGAAATTCAGATTATATTCAATTAAAGTAAATGAGAATTGCCTATTTCATCTTTTTTAACAGTATCTTTTATTTGAAATTATCACAACTTATGTTCGACAAAACAATTCATGGTTTAGTGAATTAAATATGTTCATTACCACTATTGTTAATTCAACTTATACGAATTTGTTATCTTTATTACCATATGCTTGAATTAAAAAAACAAGATATTTCAGATAACAAACTGAAACTCAACTAAACGCATTTAGTTGAGTTAATAGTATTTTTTTCTCAGTGTACCTGCGTCAGTGATCACATTTAGTAGATTTTAATATAAAGTAAATAAAAGCCATTATTATCAACATTGAAGCGATCTCAGTTGAAGCTTTTTTTTTTATTTTTACGTAGCACTCTCTAAAACTCCGAAAAAAAAAGACAATCCAATTGCATAAACAATCTCACGTTCATCGAGAAACACTTCGTTTTCCCGATTTTCTGTTCGGCATAATCCCGAGCAATATAAGAGCAGTAATTTTACTAATGCCACATTCATAAAAAAAGCTACTTGAAATATCTGTTAATTACTGTTCGAAAACGCGGATTGAATACGCTGCACGGCACGATGTAATGAAAACCACAATGCACGCATTTTATAACCAAAGTCGTAGCTCCCCGGAGTCCTCATATACCGAGACAATCATGAAGACAATAGGCTTCATCGGTCTTAGCTCGACCGTGCAATTTCCCTTAATAGAGAATTCCCCGCTATCATTATCCGCGGGATATCGATATACAAAATATTTGAAATGAAATTTTAGTAGCTTTGCATTATATTTTCATTATAATTGTATATATATATTTAAGTTTTATTTTAATATTTTAATATTAAATATATTTACAGAACATTGCGTTCACAGAATGATTATTGTGAACATAGCATTTAAATAAAAAATTGCTTGAACATTGTAACTTATTTTTTGACGATGATATTTTATTTCGTTTCGCTTGTGTTGACGTTTTCGGTCATGATAATAGTTCACGTAATTATATTACGTCACCGTGATATTATAGCTTTTGTGTGTGTGTATGTGTGTGTGTGTTGTTACACTTTAAAAAATAATTAATAACTGATGTGTCTTCAAACACTCACGAAGGTACGCCGGACATTTTATAATTCGTAAAACGTGTCTGATAGCAATCTTAGATCGTAGCTAACGTTCGCTCGTAAATGTTCGGCTACGAATGTTCCGCATTATTACGAGCATTCTCATAAGGTTGCGACCATCGTCACCGCACCACCATACATTCGCTCGGGAAACTTCCATTCAATCTGACCGCGAAAATCAATAGACAGCTGTTTCGCGACTACATTATGTTACGAACGATTATGCCGAGTGTGTATATCTCACATTAGGCATTTATTTTTAGCATCTCGCGTGATCGCGTGACTCTATGTAGCGCGTTATCAAATTATTAATTTATCCGATGAACGATCTTACACTTCATCTCCCTCCTTCTTTCTCGGTTTTATCTTGAGTGCTCATATTCGATCAGAAATGTTCTTCTAACTTGCGCGCTAAACTTTTTTATCGATTTACGCACGTGTTACACTTCGTGACTGTTCGTCGCTGCAAATAACTCGCGTACACACTTGTATCGAGAATCTCACCGAGAGAAACTGAGGAGAAACCATTATTTATTTCTCTTTGGCATTCACAGCTACTCGCGAGAGCACTTTCGTTACTCAATCTCTCTCCGCGAGAGTACATATTGCCACGACGAATAATTGAATATTGCCTACGACGGAGTTTCACTATTTTTTCTTTCTGACTTGTTCGCGACATTTCTAACTGACCGACCTGCTAGACGCGGAGGCGTTTTACGGCTTTATTTACGACCGTTTAAAACGATCGCCAACGCGACGTTGCGGCTAAAGCTCGTCCAATATTCACTTTGTCCTGCGTATTTTGCTCAATGTCAGCAAATTGAAATACTCGCCCATCTGACTAAAGAGAGAAGGAATTCGGATCTTATTTATCGTCGTACAATTTTTTAAATAACACACATACATATTTGCGCCCACACAATTTTCTTGTATACTTTTATTCCTTTTATACACTTGGCCTTTACGCGCTCGTCGCGTCATATTACAAAAACAACAGAAATAATAAATTTGCGGGCGCTTTTATGGTCGACATTTCGCTCCGATCATTTTTCCCGCATCAGCTTTACGTCCAGAGCGAGATGGTTTTTCGCTGCCGAGAATCAGAAGAAAGAGAGAGAGAGAGAGAGAGAGAGAGAGAGAGAGAGAGAGAGAGAGAGAAAGACGCACAAGCTAAGTTTCATGCCGACTTCAATCTCCGACTTAAACTCGAGTGGTGGCGGATATATCGAGCATGAATCATTCAGAAATGTTCCGCGTCACACGTATCATCCTTTGGGAATCGCTCGGGAGAGAACTTTGCCCGACGTTTTTGCAGCGAGTTCGGGTGAGATGTCGCCCCGCGAGATCGGCCCTAGTGGTTTATTTCATTTAAGCTCTATTGAATGTTGTTTTTGTGTTACTCCCCGCAGCGAGTCGAAAAAATCGAACGAGCCGTATCGCGGAAGCTGGCGATATCGGCTTGGCTCGTGACGACAAAGACAAGCGCCTCCGCGACGAGGCGGCGGCGTCGCGCTAAAACGTCCGCCGCGGCTCGGTTTCCCCTCTTTCGTCTTTTTTCCATTCTCGCAAGAGTGGCAAACGGAAACGCTTGGATGGATCCCGCCGTTCCCCCCTCCTCCTCCCCCCCCCCCGCGTCACGTCGTCTTTCAACCCTCGCGTCGTTTCAAACTCCTCGCAGAATGAAAACGACGATCGTGATACGTAAAGTTTGTGCGAGCAGTTTCTTTTTTCATCCTTTGTAGACATGGCGCAACGTGACGTCGCGTCGTTGGTTATTATTCATTTGTAGCGTTTTCCCACCACTCCCACCGTCGTATATCCTCCCGGATCGTCGTCTGTCACGGTGCACGATCGATGCACGTGATGCTTCGCCACTCGTCGCTGACTACATGCAGCGCCTATGCGCTCGTCCATTTTATATGTGTACGTGTAGATATACATATATACACATGCGTGTGTGAACCAGACGATTACCGGCCAGCCACATGTGTGGTCTTGGTCGCTCTGTCTGTCGAGTATCGCGTTCGCAGCGCGAGTTCTACTTTACTCGCGTATCAATTTCCCGTTCCACAAATACGCGACGCGCGCGCGATTTCTAAATATATCTTGATATTAGCTATAGCGGAGAAATAAATTAATTTGGAATTTAAGTTAGTTCGCGGAAGTTTTTCCATTTGAGTAACATTCATACAGTCGCAATTAACATTTCCGGTTTAATATTCGCGCTTACATAAAACAAAATCAAAACATTTCGCAGTTGAAACAGCATGAAACGGTACATTAAGCAAATTGCAAACTCTAAATATTCGAGTTATTTGAATGTACAAATCGATAAACTTGAATATGAATAACATTTAATATAACGTAATTTAAAGACTGATAATAATAATGCTGATAATTTGCGCGATAAAATTGCGTCTTCGAGAAATTTAATTAAGTTAAACATTTTATCTCATACACAAAAAAAAAAGAGCGTGTCGTCAATTGCTACGAGAATTACGGGAATGATTTATATTGTTCTGAAATAAAAAATAGCGAATATACCCGATTGTAAACGTAAAATATTCTTGATAAAAAATCGCGTTGTATAACCAGCCGCACGTTTTTTCTTCCGATAAGAGAAAAAAAAGCGTCTGTGTTTTCCTACCTCAAAAAGTGTCTTTACTCTAAATTTTTCAGCAGATACACGCGCGCCGCTCTTCTGTGTGTGTGTCGAGTTAATTTAATTTCCCGAATACACCACAACTACGCGCTGCGGAAAGTGCAAACTCTTGCACGCGCGTCCTTTACACGTCAGTTATATACCGTGAGATGGATCCCGCGGGAGTTACATCGGACTGCTGCAATCAACTGACAAGGAGACACGGAATACCGATCAGTTATAACTGTGCATTCGTACAAGAATATATGACGTAGCAGCGATGGGAAAACGGTGACGGCAATTATCCGAACGGGAAAATCGAATATCCGCGCGAATAACGGCGAATAAACGAACGGCAATGAACAAACTATAGGTATATACGCTCGCCGAGCAATTCACGCGCGATCCGATAAACGAACCGTTAATCGACTTGGAGCAATCGGTCCCTTTTCGTATTCTTGGACGTAGACCGAGAGATATATAACGCGCGACGGGGGAACATGCCCGGACAATCCGAGTTTCGACCAACTTCTTGAACGCGCCAATGGCGTTGCCTCGATGTTAATTTTCAGTCCTTGTAATCTCGTTACAGCGCCGAAACGCGGTTAGAACTAGAATCCAGGACGAGGCAATAGATATACAACGGTGAGCGTGTTGGTTTGTTCGCTCAAGGTATCGGATGCGTCCCGAGAATTCGCCCTTTGTTCAAACGCGGCTAAATTTATGGGAACCATCCTCATAATCCTCCCGCGAGCCCTTTGCGTAGCTCTTGTACGGCCGCTAGTGTATCTGCCGAGTATGCCGAGTATACCGTTTCTTGTTGTTAATGATTCATACATCCGGTCGCGAATGTGACACATCTCGACTGTTCGCTCGAGAATTCCACCGCAAAGAAATGAAAGCAAACGAACATGAAATGCGCGAAGCGGTAAGGAAGCGTGATTGCTTTTTTTTTTTTTTTTCCCACGTACTTTTTTCAATGCCGGAAACTATGCGAACGAATATTTCCTCGTCTGTACTGCGGTCTGATAGATTGCGCAAAACCGTACGAATTCGTATATTACGGTATTTCTGCGATGGACGGTAAAGCTATTTCAAAGCGCCGCCCCGTTCGTAACAAGGACCGTTCTATATACACAGCGGGATACATAAAAGAGATTTACGATATGTGCGTTAAAGAGACTTTTATTAAACCGAAAGATATCATTGCGCATTTCCCGGTTAAGTGTAAGCGAGTGACCTCACACATCGCTGAGTTAATTGGTTTTTAATCAAGTCGTGTTACTTTGTATAATTTCATACATTCTATTGCACAACAATAAAAATAAAATAATTGTCATTATTTATAATAATAAGGCAATAATAATAATACGCGTTAATAATAAGGCAATTTCTTTATTTTGAAGTAGCGAGATTATCAGATCAAAAAAGCTCTATTGCGTTTTTTATATTGACAACAAACATTTTTATTACAAAGTTTACTAACATCGGAAACGGCTTTTGCAACTTTTATCGCAATCAGAAAGTTGGTTCGCGAATAAATATTGAGAGATCCGATCCGACGGTGGAACACACATAATTCTTTTTGTAGGTTAGCAGAATGAAACACACACACACACACACACACACACACATAGTTATTGCAGTTTAAAGAGAAATATCTGATACTGGAAAAATAGCGTCGAGAAAAACAAACAGATTGTAAAATTTTTTAGCGTGACCATTCATGAAGTAATAAGAAATATCAGAGCTTACAGATATGTATGTATTTTCATCCATATGCAGCGGGCAACGGAGAATATGGTAGTCATAAGAATATTTACCGGTTTTCTGAAAGAATTTGAAATATTCTGAACGTTTTAACGAGCTTGATGAGATCAAAGTGCTCGATCGCGAGGAAAGAAAGAATTCATCTTCAATATTGGCCGATCGATCGCTGAAGATTCGATTAATGAACGCGAACGAGTAGAACAAGTGTATTTCAAGCGAGTCGGGCGAAAGGAGTCGATCTCAAAGACATCTCCGGACGTTCGACTTTAATCGAACGACGGTAAAAGAGGTTTTTCCTTTTATAACGCAAAAAAACGGTTAACACGGTTTTTTTTACATAGAATTCAATAACTGTTCACTAACAGTAATTTTACAAATATCTATATCGGATATTCCAAAAACTCATGTAACAGATCGATTTTTTCATAAAGTGATTAACTGCTATATCAAGTTGTTCCATTGTGCAAACTAAAATAAGTAAATCTGCAGTTGTTTTTTATTTCCACGTCTTCTATCTATGTTGCTTAAAAAAAAAAACGTTACACGAAAATTTTAGAAACAACAAGTTGCGCAAAAATAAATGTTCAAATTTAATGAAAATAGTTTTTTTTTTTTGGTTGAAAAAGTTATTGTCTTGCAGAACAATTGTCTTCAATCTTTTTTTTTTTTTTTGGAATAATTGCAATTTTTTTAGCAATCCAATATTTTTTCATGGAAGTGACATGGTGAACTGATAAAACAAATCGAATTATTGACCGTTCAATTCGATATCTACATGCAGAGACACAAATAGTGATTTTTACTCTGACCGTAAAATCTATATGTCGCTTCGCGGTGTAATGTAAAATGGTCGGAAATGCCGATCACGTTTGATTTTTTTTTGCGAGCAGATCCCAGCGTTTCGCATCGAAAGAACATAAAAATCCGAAATACTTCTCTAGAATACAAACTGTAGACGAGGTAGATGCGAGATCTTTTTTCTCGAGAAGCATTTGAACCATCGCCAATCGTTTTCCAATTTTTTTTTTCTAACATTTTGCTTCACATTTGATATTCGAAATGTCAAAGACAACTTGCGTACAATCATATTATTATCGAAAAATATTCATCTGTTTTACTAACGCGTTAACTCCGCTTGTCGCTTGAGAAAATTCGATCTCGACCTTTTCCCAAAGGCTACGAATATTACTGCAAATATATATATTCCACTAAAGTAGCAATAATATAATTCTACTTGAATAAAACTTTCTCGCGCTACTCGGTTTTTTCTACTCCTTAAAGAAGATAGACGAATCTGCTTAAAACTCGATGTATATATATATATATGCGAGATTTAAAATTAATCAGTACTTCTCAAAGTAATGCGAAAAATAACAAGCAAAGCCTGTTATTGAAAACTGCGCGAATGTAAAACATTGATTGAAAAACGTTATCTTTTCATTAAATGTGTCTTGTTATCTCGGAATTTGGTCTGACAGTTTGTTGATGTTAAACCGACACATTTTTCGTATTCGACGATTTGCAGCTAATTAACGATATCGTGATTGCTTTGTTCGAAATAAATTGTTTTCTCATCGAAATAACCAACTCTTTATAATAATGTGAATGTAGATAGAGCGTTTATTTTCGGAAAATGTCATCTCGGAATTGAATTCACGCGAGATGTTTTTTTCCGGATGTTCACGAATCGTCATCGCCCGAAGAGTGTGCTTTTCAGTACAGTCAAATCAGAAGACACGATATATATTTCGTCGATAGCGTGTATGTATGTACGTCGGTAGAAGTCGGGGCGCGCGCGATACCTCTTTATTCTAAGAAAATAGACTACAGATAGAAAGGCTAAAAGTTTTTCCCTGGTTTTGCTGCAAGACTGTCATTTTATTTCTTCTCCGAAATTCTCCCTCCATGTGTCTTTCATGACCACGCAAACACAATTCTCATTTTATGCCAAGAATGGAAGATGAAGATAAGAAGAATAAGGGTGACAGAATCTAATAGAATGTACGAACGAACGAGCGAGCCTGTAGATCTCGCAAAGTTATGACTACTATTTCTCTGTTGTGTTCTTTTTTACTGTTTTTTTTTTTTTTTTTTTTTATAGATTTTTTGAAAAAAATTACACTGCAAATATACGGAGGTGAATAATGTAGTCAGAGAAATTTATCCGGATATATACGTGCATTTTTGAATCGTGAGGTTTATGGGCACTTATATTTATTGCCGAAATAAATACAAAAATTAAGACAGAAAAAACATATTTGACGCGCTCGCGTGATGATGGCGACCATCGTCGAGTCAACAAAAATAACATATATTTTTGTTTGTTCAATTTTCGTGAGAATTTATTCGTGAATGTGTGCGATAAAGCGACTATCGAGTTACGATTCTTGCGATAATCACAAATTGTCATATTAAAATATTAAACATCGTTACGTGCTATTTCACGTGTAATGACGATGTTAAGCAGGTAAATAATCGGCAAAATTATAGTAAAATAAATTCGCACACCACCGAATATGTGCGTCACTTGAAGATTCTCACTCATATGAGCCGCTTGGAAAAGCAGGGGTAATTACGCTAATTAATGCGCTACAATAATAATCGTCTGATATTTCGTCCGACATTTTGAATGCGGTGTATTCACACAAACCGTTTTCACAAACAAGTAAAAAATATTAATGAACTCGGATAGAATACAGCAATTATGCGGGATTACGCGTTAATTAACTTTGCAACAACGATCACCGATATTTTATTCAGTACACCGCATTTATCGCATATGCGATTTATTAATAACTTGTATAAATGTTTACGAACACGAAAAATATATTCCTGATAATGAAAAGGGAACGGAGTTATCGTAAATAATTAATATGTCACGCGATTTTATATATTCGCGACTTATTTATCTATTTTTTTTCAATTTACTAGACATACGCGTGCTCATCGTTATTAATTTTACGTATCTCTCGCATATAATCACAAACTGTCAAAAAACATACCAGTGGCTCAAGCTACGTAAAACAAAAACCAAACAGCATCGCAATAAAATTAGCAATAACCCTGGTAAAAATGAAATTAGGAATAATAGATTCAAGTATAATTACCGACTTGTAATATGAGGAAAAACTTATTTTCATCTTAGTGACCATTAAATGGATATTTTTTATACACTTTTCTAGGCAAAAAACTTTGTAATCTAAGAAATAAAAAAAATAGGCCGTTAATGTCCTATAAAAATGATTAGCAAGAAATAAAAGATCGGCAATTGCAAGTCATTAAATAGAAATAATAATTTATTATTTGCTAATTTTCACTAATGTAGGAATATTTCAAAGTAATAACAAAATTTTTTGCTTGATTAAATTAAGTTTTTTCAATTTTATGTACAATCTAAGAAATTTTGATATGTAGTAATAATTTCAGAGAGAATTAAGAAGATTTACCATACTTCTAGTTTTAGGCTTTTATTATTACCCTGATAATACCTAATTTAACAATCCAATGTAAATTTTACATAATCCTAACCTGCGAATTGAATGATTTTGAAGTGCAAATCATGCTCTTTCATCAATTTGTCACTTTTGTAGAATTAATTTTTTTTGTATATTGAACTTAAAAAATTATAAAATGAATAGTTTGAAGAGAGTGCGTGAACACCGATTAAGAAGAAAAGCAATGAAAACTTATAGACTTTCAAGTCTAGCAGATGAATATATTTCATCAGATGAAAGTGATACATATTGTGAGAAAAATCTTAATAATGATTAAAGTGAGAATGAAGATGGAATTATACTTTCAAACACTTGTAACAAACAAACTGATTTGAGTGAACAAAATTATAGCAATAAAGAGCATGAAGATAACGAAAATGAACATTACAGTGATTATAATTTTGAGTTAGATAATGCTGATGAATGGTATCGAGAGGAAAGGAATTAGTGTAAGTTTTAATTGGGACATATCACTTGATTTTGAGTTGCAATTTAATGTTTATTATCATCAACTATTTATCTTTTTAATATCGTCTTATTAATAGTTATCAAGTTGTCTATCTTAGATAGCGGTTATGTGAAGATAATTATAATCAACATGTAATTAATTTTTAATCATCGTTGGACATAATAAATGAAACAAGATAAGTAATAGTTAAAAAATGACCATTTAAAAGCTTTTATTATTGATTAATCAATGAATTCATTTAAAATATTTAAATAATGGCAAAAATTTGACTATTTTAAATATAAAGTCATTTATTTTGATATTTGAGAGAACATTTTTTATTGTCAAGAAATGACTTGATAATTCATATATTTATTGAATTCATTAAATGATGGAATTAGAAAAAAGCGTTACATTTATATCTTGAAACAAGACAATTAAATTGACCATTTCTTGGACTGTATACCGCCGAGATAGCTAAATAATGAGCATTTTCTAATTTCAATTTCTACCAGGGAATTAACACCAAGTTTTACGTTGATAAAAAAAGATGATCATTATGTGACTAGTAGCAGACGATACTATCTTATTTCAACAATAACAATGTTTTTCGGGAGCACGAATTATGACGTACACACATTACCATCGTCTGTCAAAGTGTTTTGTATTCCAGTGACCAAACCGAGGGAAAAAGATGAAGAAGAGATAAGACACTGCGAACACACGTATATTAGCGAACAATTGTGACAGGTTATCGATTCTTCGATTGTACACGTGTTTGTTTTAGTTACACGCACTGACTCAGTACAGGAATTAGTTATGTTACAGATATATTTCATATTTAACGGTCAATGTATGTACATACACGATCTCCCGGCGTTCACGCATATGACATGACAATTGTAGGCGAGTCTAATTAATTTTCGCTATTATTGTTGGTTAACTATGTTAATTATGTGCCGCATGACTCTCGTTATTGTACCTTATTATTCCGACAACTTCAACAACTTCAACAGTCAATATCGTGCGCATTAATAGAACTGCGATATATTGTATAGTTACACTGAAATAATGACACAGTGATACTCGAATAATAGAACAATCAAAAACAATCAAATCGATAATCGGCCGAAGAAACATAGAAAAGTTTGAATTTTTTTTTTTAGTTTTTAATTTGTTGCTTTTTCTAATAAAACGTCGAGATTCAGCGTGTTGTCACACACAAATTGCATTTACACACCAACGAATACGTAAATTTAATTTGTGACTTACCACACATGTCTGTTACGTCTCCGTACGGAACATGACGAGATCTATCTCGTTTTATTGAGAAATAATAAAACCTGTTGTCTTTTAGTTTTCCATCTAACGCGCTGGTTTATATTGCTCGCAAAACTCGCATCAAACGTAAAAATTGTCAGACTTCGATTTAATTCCGTTTTATCAATGTGGCGAGATGTCATTCCAATTGCATTACACGTTATCGCGACGCGCGTGTATATGTTACGTCCTTCCCTCTCCCGTCCCGTAAATAGTTCACACGCGAATTGTACCATATTCACGTGGTGCACGTATTCGTTCCATCGGATTCGATAACGCTACATCCGCTACGCTACAGTAATCGTTAATTTAGGCATTCTATTAAAATGCACTTTGCCACCAGTTGTTGCGAACGCACGGAATCGCAAATTTGCTCGCGAAATTAATTCACCAAACAAGCTGTCCGAAAACCGAAACTTTCTTCTTCGATCCTCAAGAAAAAAAAGCAAGAAAAAAAAGTAAAATAATTGAATTAATTTAATACTACTTTCAAAAAGAAAATCAACAAATTAAGACAAAAAATGTAAACTTTGTAAACATGTTAAAAGAAACTTCCAAGATCGTACGAAGATCGTACTAGATATAAAAATACGTGTAATTATATTAAGAAATTAAACCCACACCAAAATGACTTGATCTCATGTAAAGAGAAAATCATTACGTTTGCGTTCTCTCTCAGCGGTCTTGAACAAGCACAAGATAACGAAGCAGTTTTAGGATCTTGCTTCGAGCAAAGTGAAGGTAGGGATCAACGTTATAATAAAGAGAACGGCTTATATATACTTTTCCTGTGCGACAATTTTCCGCCGTATCGTTGTAGCAACAGCGCGTCGGTTATCCTAGCAAATTGCAAGGACATGTTGCTTACGTGTGCACGCGCATCGGATAAATGCGCGCGGGGGCAATCGCGTCGTAAATTGTCGATGCTGATGATAGCGCGACGACGAGAGGCTGTAACGCGCGACCGGCGACGTGGATCTGCAATCTGCATAGCATCAGCAGGCGTAGGCGGTGGGCGCAAACCTCGATAACGCTCACGTGGAAATTGAATTCCGCCGGAAACGAAGAGACTCGCCCATCGACCGAGCTATAGCACATGATGCGATGACGACGGACCGCGCCGCCTGGAGGTTGCACATATATATATCGTTGTGATAATGCAACGAGACAATATGCAACTCGAGATTGGAACTCCCGAACAGGGAATCCGGTGTTTTCACGATGATAAAATCGCGCGACCATTCCGCAGCTCGCGTTTCAACGGCTCTCAACATTATCAAATGAGGATCATATTAATCCCCGAACGAAGGATCGCGCGGATATCGGATTGTTCCATTAATATTTCCGCCGCGATGCACCCTGT
Source organism: Pseudomyrmex gracilis (assembly GCF_002006095.1). NCBI lineage: Eukaryota > Metazoa > Arthropoda > Insecta > Hymenoptera > Formicidae > Pseudomyrmex > Pseudomyrmex gracilis. Next base: position 154,545 of record NW_018020775.1, on the reverse strand, counting down.
CGGAGTGTTTAAAGCAATGAGTTGTGATAACTCGTTGCTAATAATCTTGTAGCCTCTCCCGTTTTGCAGCTACACACTGTGCGGTGTGTGCACTACCGTTTTCCGGAGAAAACGCGCGCTCGAAACTTTAAGTTATTCCTCATATTCCACGCTCGCGTCCCAATTACGAAATTCGAGAAGTGGCAAACGCGCGGCGCAAGAGCGCATAGACTCGTAAGTATAACACAACTATCTGTATAAATTGTGTTTGCACTTGCGCGCACGTAATGTCTCGAAATTTGTGAAGTTGCCGCTGCGTTTCGCTCCGTTCCGCATCGTTCCGTGTATATAATATAGATATCCGTATATTTGCGCAATCGTTTGCTCGCCTTCTCTCGCGCGTATTAAGTTGTACGTGCAAACCTACTGTATCTGTATGTGTGCGACAATGCAGCCGCGACGAGTTCGCATTTACGCGCAACCAGACGTCGCATATCCCCGTGGAGGAACTTACATATCGCGCATATTACGCGACGTTACATTTTGCGACGACCAAGAAACTCCCGTACGTTATGCTCTTTTAGTCAACCACGTATAGCGTGTTTCTTCGTCACTGACTGACAAAAAGAATATAACAAATTTTTCATTGAGTAAAGAAATTTTTTTGCTTCAAATTAATTGTTTTTAATTTAGCAAACACAGAGTTTTATCTCTAATATTTGTCACGCGCAGTTTAATTAATTTTTTCTATCAATTTCGTTGTAAAAATTTGTTTCTTGATATAGACAGATGACTATATATATTTATAAAATCAAAAAAGGTATCACGGCTCCAAATATCCAAGATAATTACAAATTCAAATGTGAAGGCCAATCGGAGTAACAAACACGGGTGTATGTGTGTTGAAATCCATAAATTTATTACAAAAATTGTACAAACGTTTCGACCGGGGATTCGGTCCTTCTCAATGTGAATGAATTGTTAAGTGTAATGTTCAATCAGTCAGTGAGACTGCCAGCCTCACTTGGACCACGATTGTGTTTAGTCATGTTTGACAAATTTTATTATTGACATCTCCTTTTGACGGTTTAATTTTTAATTTTTAATATTTATCTTTTGAAATATGTGGTCGTGACTGATTGAACATTACACTTAACAATTCATTCACATTGAGAAGGACCGAATCCCCGGTCGAAACGTTTGTACAATTTTTGTAATAAATTTATGGATTTCAATACACATACACCCGTGTTTGTTGCTCCGATTGGCTTTCACATTTGAATTTGTAATTATCTTATATATATTTATATCTAGAATAAATATATTTTATTTTCAACCCTTCAAGGCCAGATCTAAAAAATGATTTATGAGTTGTCCAAACTGGGTCTATGAGACCCACGCGACTTTAAAATCGAATATCTCTGCAAAAAATCAATATTTTTTCAATTTTTTTTGTTTTTAATCAAAAGTTTGAACGATTCTGCGTCGATAAAAGAAACTAATTGAAAAATTTTCCAGTAGTTTCAAAGATATAAGCGTTTATACAAAAATAACCTGACAATTTATTTTCAAAAAAAAGGTTTTTTGTTTAGAAATTTATAATTTTTTTGTAATTAAAATTTTTACAAAATTTACAGTTTTGTAGGGAATTGTTCGTATTTTTAGGGATAAAAGTGTCTTCTAAAAATTGTAAAATTAAAACCATTTTCACAATAGATCTTTTGGAATGTTTTTTAAAGAATCCATTTTTCTCGCGTTCAACTTTAACATACAATATTTTAGCAATAAATCAATATTTGGACATATTCTTTTTTTAATAGCAAATGTTAACGATTTTGCGTTGATAAAAAAATTGAAAAAATCTGCGCGCTATGACCTAATAAATTGCTATAAATGTCATATATTGTGTAAAATTATAAAAAACATCAAGTATTTTATATATTAGAAGTGCTCAAACTAAAAAAAAAAAATAAACTTATTTTTCGAGATGGGAACGTGTTGTCCAGACCTAGGTCTTTCAGGCTCTTTTTGCACTTCAAAATTCAAATTCACGTTTGTCTATTTCTCGGTATAATATATATGTATATATACGAGTGCTTTTTAAATAGTTGCTTTTTATCACGGAATTAATTATGCGTCGGTACGTGAACGTTTAATCCAACGTATGAAAAATCTGATCCGCAAAAAACTGTCAGATAAAATAAAAAATGTATTATTATGGGATTGTTGCATGACTTAGTAATTATTAATCGTTAATCTTCGAATAACTAGGCAAGGTTTTTAAAACTCGATCGCGTGCAATTTTACATTTCATAAAATCAATGTTGGTCATCAGTTCGCGCGCACTATAAACATTCACTTTTGTTTCACTATCAGAAAGACATTAGAAATCGCAATATTTTATCTTGCTTATTATTTATCAATGTTTCCAATAGCGATATATTGTTCTCGTATTATGATTTCAATTTAATTAAGTAAAAAGCAAACCTTATTAATAATTCTGATGATTTGGAATAAAACCAGGATAATGGTTTTGCAATTGTCAATCTCTGGGGCGTAAATTACGTCTCCCGCAATCAGTTCCAGATTAACGAGGATTTGAGGAAGACCTAGAAAATAGGCTTTTAGAGCGATCGCCTTTTGCGTGCGACAGTCGTTGACACTGTTCGTAAAATTGTCTCATCTCTATGTTACTGAGCGCGTCCTGAGGACGATAAAGTTTTCAAAAGCTATTTTAATTAAACGACTCGTAGAAGCTTCTTGACGCGGTCGAAGAGGACGCGGGCTTTTCAAACTTTTACGAGCGATTATATGAGAGGAAGACGCGTTACGGCGACTAAAAAGTTGCGCAATTATTCCGTGCTTTTCGCGCCGGTTGCTTGTTACCTTCGGGTCATTTTCGACTAAACTACCTGCGTAGTTCTTCTCATACTTCCGTCCCTTAATCGCACAAAGTTTTCCGCAATAATAACGCTCTCTGCGAAATTCACACGTACAATGTGCCAAATTGTAGCACCCGTTCTCGTTGTATTCGACAATACAAATTTGCAAGTTAGTGTGTAGTAATTTATTTCGAATACGTATATCTATTCAAAAAACACTCAATAAACTCGGAAAACAATTTTTGTCTTAATGATCAAATAATTATCCCGCCGGAGCAAATATCTTCTTGGCAAAGAATCTTTTTTATTTTCTCGTTGTCATTTTTCCGGTTATAAAATACGACGTGGACGACGAAAACTACTCCGAAGACAATTGACTTCAAATTGAAAGAGCAAAGAGAATATATTTTTGGTTGTCCTACATTTCTGAAGAATAAAAAATGAATCACTATCAAATCGGGCATTTCTTCACAAATTTCTGTCTGATTTTCTTTTTTTTTTTTCGCTATTATTCAACCGACCGGCTAATAAACCTTGCACACTGACGTAGTAGCTTCTCTCGGGACCAAAAGTATATTTTATTCGAAGGAATCAGCCGGATTCGATCGATTGGAACTCGGCAATGAGTCGACGACGGGGATTCTTCGCCTCCGCCAGGAAAATAAGCAGAGATTACGTTCTCTTAGGATAAAAGCGGTATATATCGAGATGAGTTTTCGGGAAAACTATTTGAAAAGGCGCGCTCCTACAGGCTTTCCTCTGCCATTTCTTTTTCGTATCTACGGATACTACCACCAATCCGTATGATTAAATGAATCTCGAAACTCGGCAAGCTACGAATGTTTGAGATAATGATATTCCGCGAACGTTGTTTTTACATATGTATTTGTTTGCTACACACATTGATAAATTAAAAAAGGAATGATGAAATTTGTAAGTTATCAGTTAAAAACGTACAAGAAATAGAAACTTAAGGTAGTTCCCGTACAAATCCACTTTTCTATGTAATTTTATAAAATTTTAACAGTAATGTTAAAAATGATAATTTACATTTAATTTCGCAATTCCAAAGAATTTGACCGATTGTAAAGCGAGATATTCATGGTCAAAATATGCGTTAATAACATACGTTCCTTATATCGAAAACAGCCTATTTTTGTTTTTAATTTCAAACGACTGTATGAATTTTTGCAAAAGACAACTACATTATAGAAAGACACTACGAATATTTGGAAACACAAAATAAATTTTTTTCCGTTTTATTCAATAGTTATAGATTTTTAAAATTATGCAATAAAAGCGTAGTGAGGTAAAGTGATGAAAATCTGGCAACGCGCACAATTTTTCTTCGTAGCATGTATCTTGCCAATTGCTACTTTTGTAATAATATTTGTCACAAGCCATGTATAACATTGAATTGAGTCCTAAACGTTTCTCACTCATAATTTTGTCAAAAAAGCACTTTTTTGAGAGCACTTTAGATTTTTTCCAAGTTCATGTAATTCAACAATACGTCGCATAATACGTCTTCTAATAGATTATTTGATTAATAAATTTTCTCTTATATTGCAACTGTTTTGGAGGAAAAGGCATTTTTCATCATATTTTGTTACTTATTAAATATCAAAACCTAATCTAACCCTGTAAGCTATAAGCTTACACAACTGAGTACTTGCAACGTTGCCACGATTACCATTTTGACTTGTTTAAATATACATGTACGAATCTGTATATGTATATAGTACATTAGTGTGTACGTACAATCTCTGACAAAAGCATTATATGCTGTGATCCTATTTCTCTCAAGCAGTGCATTGCACTGAAAATCAGTAAATATTTACTGATTCCGATAGTTATAAGTCTTCCACTGAGAATCAATAGATTATATTGATTTATTCTGTTGAAACTCTTTTGCTGCGCAAATCAGTAAATATTCACTAAGTCAATCAGTACATATAAATGTATCAATTAGTAAATCAGTAGAATATCGTCATATTCACTAAATAAAACAGTAAGACTGTACTGGTAATCAGTGATAAATTTACTAAAAAAACAGTAAGAGTGTACTGAGAATCAGTGGTAAATATACTGATAAAGTAGTAAAAACTTTACTGTTGCTTATCAGTAAATCAGTATTCAATTTATTATTTATAAATTTTGAACACTCAAGAAAAAATCCGTCTTATATAGACACATTTTATATCTGGTTATGTATAATTATGTCTAAATATCATTATGTAAGATTGTCTTAATCTCATTTATAATTATATATAATTATTTATAGCCAGAGATTGAATTATACACGGAAAAAAAAGTTAGCTCTCACAGCTAAAAATTAGGTGTGGTTTCTAAATTTTGGTAGTATTATGGACACCTAAGCTCTTAGTGCTACAAGACATACATATTTTGCTATTATGTCGACATATTTAGGAATATCAGCAAACTGTTTCTATGTAATAAGAAATTTTATAGTTACAGCAGCAAATTCATTTCAGCAAACTGTGGTAGAAACTATTTTTTTTTTCCGTGTAATTTGTTCATAAAGCAGGACTTTTTCCCGAGTATAGCATCAATTTAATCTGAAACAAAATCAATTATATATAACATAGTTTATATATTAATTACATATTTACTTAAATATTAAGTATATACTTATTACATTTATAAGAAATTTTTTAATCAATAGTAGTATTACTTATATTAATATGTATCGAAGACACTAACGAAAAAGAAGATTGTTTTGCAATTTTAAAAAGAAATGTTGAACAAAATATTGATCTGAGGTTTCCCTGATGAAATCTTGACAGAGAAATAACACATGCCAGTGAAGTGATTTGCATTCAAAAGAAAAATGAAAGAGTTGCCAAATATTACTGATTCCCAGTAAAACTATCTGTCACTGAATCAATCAGTAAAATTTTAACTGATTTTCAGTGACATTAATCTGTTACTGAATTAATTAGTAAAATTTTTACTGATTTATCTTAAAAGAGACATACTTTCACTAAAATTCAGTAACGTTATCACTGAATCTCAGTGAAACTATCTATTATTGAATCAATCAGTGAAATTTTAACTTTTTGTATTGACGCGATAGATTTTATTTTTGAATAAGACTGTCGCACAGGAACTAACCTTAAGTAAAACTATAACTTGTTAATAATAATAAATACATAAAAAAAATATAAATTCTTTTTCAAAAAAATAAATGTCAATTTTATTTGTGCCTTTCTTTCTCGATGCTAAATTCCGTTTGCTTTCGTATAGTTTGAGTTGTTGTCAGATCTCTGCAGATTTAATTCAGATTTAATAGCGCGCACTGTCTACTGTAATAAATAATATATGTCCTGTGTGTGGGAGATACTGTGTCACAAATATTCACATACGTAAAACAAAAATGACTTCGTTAAAGTAGTTATTTTGATAAACACCTTGTACCGACTTGACAGTTGGCACGACCGAGGGCATTCCCTTGGCGAATTTGAATAACAGCGTAACGGAAGAGAAGTTGGAGCGGAATTAATTCACGACTCCGTGAGCCGCGCACTTACTGCATGCGATTAAATACAGCTTGGCGTCTCTCAGTACCAAGTGCAACCGCGCAATATTATGCGTTTACACATCTGCTTTACGCCCTGTTTAAAAATTCATTAGGCTTAGCGCGCGCTAACTCTCGACATTTGGCAAAGATAGTGCGAACGTGAAAAGCGATTGTGTCTGTCCTTCGTATCATCGTTTGCGGGCGAATCACGTTTTCTTGAATAAATCGTAAACGGAAAATGTAACGTGAATACGAAACGACGCGATTCGAAAGCGAAAGAATATTCATGTGACCGAAGCGCACATGTCAACAGAATTCGACAGTTTTGACTTTATCGGATGGCATAAACACGACAAACGAGACAGGTGACGAGAAAAAACGTCAACTTAAACGTTGGAAAATAAGCTGAGATTACTTCAACACGGTGACAGGAGCGATGACAGCAATATCACTGAATTTCTGAGATGGCCTCTCTAATGCGACAGTTTTTCGACGCAGCTTTCGTGTCCCTCTTACGTTTGAGTCGCGGATTAGAAAAACTCCATGTTCTCCGCCAAAGAGACACACTCGAAAAAAAGTAGTTTTCAAGATTACTACATGATGTGTAGAGAGACGGTAAGATAGGGAGCTCTTGCGAGCAAAGCAACGTGCGAAAGAGCGTGAGAAAAAGATGCTGAAAAATACGTAGAACATTTGGCGGAATTCTAGTGCAACGATTTCCTGAATCACGTTCGATAAAAAAGATTTTACAAAATCTTCAATAGTTAAGCTGAGTTTGTGTTGTGTTTTTCTATTCCCTTGTGAGATAAATGAGACGTTAGGGACAAAGAAGTGCCATTAAATGACGATAATTGAATCAAATGTTTCAAGTTAAACTTTTGTTCTTGACAAATATGATTTCTGTTATATGATAACAAATTTTCGACGTTTCAAATAAATAAAACTATGCACATAATAAGTGCATATTTTATTACAAATGTTTTACTGTTAATAATGTTTACAATTCATCCGTTAATTTTTGTTGTTTTTTTAAATAGATACAAGATATATAACACTGTTTTTTTTTACTAAAAATAGTTTTTTTGGAAATCTCGCTAATCGTACACGGGATATGACAACGCGACAGCAACAAATACACTTAATCTCTTTAAATACGTATATATATGTATATATATATATATATATATATATATATATGTACATCTCTTTTTTACTTTTTGCATTTCCATTATAATTGATTTTTTTTATATATTTTGTATTGCAATAATTGAACGCGCGTAAGTGAGATGAAATAATTCTATTTGTAAACGATAAATTTTAGCGGTTTCGTTACTGCGGCTAATCCTTGTTTCTCGACAAGTTAATACAAATTAACGCAGTAAGACCGGATTATTATTTAGTGAAGAACCGGTTTTTTTTTGCTTCGGAGGGAAAAGCACGCCGGCGGAAAGATATCGAGAGATTTAACGGAGACGCGGATGGGAAAAAGAGAGAAAACAGACGGACGAAGAAGAAGCAATTTAGCTGACGTAAACCTTAAGCTCAGTAAACGAGTAACTACGGCCAATTAAGCATTCGCGACTCTCGAGCCAATTACGAAATTCGAGTATGTCGAACGAGAGAAACTTGTACACGAATCAATCAGACATAGCACACGCAAGTGTATAACTTTCGCGGTATAACTCTTGACGTAATGAATTAAACGGTTAAATGTTCTTTAAAAAGTTTTGCGTGATTTTTTATATGTCACACGTTTCCCGACCAAACTCTCTTGATTAATAAAGATTCAAAAAATCACAAAAGCCAAAAATCGCTTATATATAATTATGATTAACCAAAGATTAAATCAAACTCTATTTAGTGCTGATAGAGATGTTCCGCGTAAAGATCTGAAACTGACGACCGATAATTGATCAACAGAACGTAAAATTTAGAAAGCAGAACAATAATCAACAACTTGCCAATATACATGCACGGATGTAATACAATATATTTTTCTTCTCGTAATGTAAATCGACGAGAGAGATCGAATCGCTCGACAATACTTCTCGCGCCAGTCTCTTATTTACATAGTTATAGAAATACATTCAAATTGAACGCCTCGTCTCTCCGTTCTTGCGATCGCAAGAAATAACAATCGAATCGTGAATTTTCATTCGCAATATGATAACTGACGATCTGTTTACTCTGTGGACTTTAACATTGTGCGCGAATGATTCGTTAAATATCAGTTTTAAATGTGTTTAATTCGACGAGAGAGAGAGAGAGATAACGCGATTTTGTTTTCACACAAGAAAAAAAGAATAATCTTATTTCAATGAAACTTGTGACAAAAAAGAGTTTGCAAATTATTCTTTTCAGTTTCAGGGAAACAAAAACAAATGTGTATGTGTATATTATGTAGCTAAACTCGATTAAAATAATATCTTTAAACAGATACGTGATTTCCGGCACACAAGTTCTACTCTTGTACGACAAAGCGCTTTCATGTGCTGTTTGTAAAAGCTAATATACTCAAGGCAAGATTACCATATAAACCACAAAACTCCTCATGTTCTCTCGTGTTTTTATTGACCTCGAGCGTTCGTCCTTTATCCTTTCGACCGTTCCGCCGTAATATATAAATTTGCCTGAGCTGTCGTGAAAAACAAAACGTTTTTCTTGCGACATTTATTTTTTAGAAAACAATACGTCATCTGGCTATCAATTAAAATAAATTTCACTATAAGATAATTAGCCGAAAACCTAAAATAAATTAAAAAATATAACATATAAATAAATATATTAAACAATATCTGTTTAAAAAATTTACTTTAAACTTTGACAAACGTGAGAGTTTCTTGTAGGATTAAAATTTAAGAAACGCGAAGCGACAAGAAAATTGACGTAATTGTCCTGCTAATCTTTCCTCTTTCTTTATTTTCTCTTCAATCTTCTCTTCTTTGCGCGACTCATATAAAGAACCGTCGTGCAATCCGTTCGATTAAATACAAAAAGATTCGATAAAAAACTTTTGTTATTTCAGCAACACACATATCCGTCTTGCACACATTCGCTTTGCCGATATCGATCTCGTCTTTCGTAGTGATATTAGTTCCCTTCGCGCAAACAAATTCAATCTATCGAACAAATCGCTTCTGCAACGCGACAACTTTTATTGCGATCTGTCACTTCTAATTTTGACATACTTTATTATTGTATAATATGACCAACAAGAACGTAGGGAAAAATGTGATATTTTGCTTTGCGCACATACATATATAAACATTCTTCGACTGACACAACGCAAAAAACGATTGGGAAGCACCTACATCGTCGTATAAAAATTTGATCGCTTACATGGGACAATCGAGTTTTTCAATGACACCTACCTCCGTACTGAATTTACCGAGAAAATCCGTCGTGCAGTAAATCACACAGCAGTTGATACGAGCCGGGCGAGCTCCAAGTGAACAATAATTCTTTCCCTCGCTCACCCTCCTGCAATTCTTTCCGCCACGCGCGCTTTTTCTTGCCGGGCACTTTTCGCGCCCGGAATAACTCGATTTTGTTATACATGTAGTACGGCTAATAATTAATTACCTCTTTCTAAATTTTCCTTCTTTCTGTTTCAGTCACCGAGAAGGAGATTCGTCAATGGTAAGTTCGACCGTAAGAAAAGCACAAGTAGACTATTAACCACTCGTAGAAACTTGGACAGAATGATTAAAGATTCTGTCGGGAAACTACAGTCGGTCACATAAGAGCGTAGTCATGATTACTAGTGATCGGATAATAAAAATGCTATAATTTTTGTTTTTCATACAGAGGACAGTATAGTCCTTCATGCTTTATGAAGGAAAATCAGCTGACTGTTGTTTTTAATTCAATCCTTGTATTTTTCCAAAATGAGCATCGCTTACGCTTCGCGCTTCGAAGCAGTTTTTTTGTGCTTGCATACCAAAGAACACCTCTTTGTAACGATTNACCCACTTGCTGACGAACTGTTTTGACTTTTGCATGTATTTTGCAGCAGCCGTTTGAGTCATTTGAGNTTCTTTGGGATGCAAGCACAAAAAAAACTGCTTCGAAGCGCGAAGCGTAAGCGGTACTCATTTTGGAAAAATACAAAGGATCGAATTAAAAACAACAGTCAGCTGATTTTCCTTCATAAAGCATGAAGGACTATACTGCCCTCTGTATGAGAAAAAAAAATTACAGCAATTTTATTATCCGATCGCTAGTAATCGTGACTACGCTCTTATGTGACCGACTGTAGAAGAAAATAATCTACAGGAAAATTGCGTTCTAATCTAATTTTAAAAGTTAGAAGAAGTTAAAAGACAGTGAAAACGAAATTCTCGCGAGAACTATGAATTGTTAAATATATTAATGATATGTGCATATTTACTTTAAATTATTATATTTGAACATCGTCGTGTTATTTAGGCACAAAGGATTCCTGAAGGACTGCCCCGATGGACTGCTAACAGAACAGGTACACATTGTCTTACAATATGTTTTAACTCTTATATTAACTTTCCTCTCTCTCTCTCTCTCTTCTTTTCTTTCACTTACCAAAATTTACTTGATATATAAAAACAAACAAACAAAAGATTCGGTATAGTAATTTAATGTAAAAGATTTTATCTTGATATATGAATAAATGAATATGCATATATGAATACATTTAATATATGAATACACATACATTAATCATGTATCACGTGACATCAATAGAAAAGAGGAAAGAGTTAATCACTTTAAAGAAATCAATACCGCGTGAAAAGCTGAAAATATGCATGACGCTCGCGTGATTTCAGGGCTTCATAAAGATCTACAAGCAGTTTTTCCCCCAGGGTGACCCGTCGAAGTTCGCCTCCCTCGTCTTCAGAGTTTTTGACGAAAACGCCGTAAGTTTCTTGTCACGTGTGTATATACACGCCCGTGGCTTTTCTTTCTTGGCAAAAATTTTATACGTTCGCTAGACCGATGTTGCGTGCGAGGATCGATCACGCGATAGTAGAATCTCTCGACTGTTTAAATTATTCCTCTTTCCTTTCCGTCGCGCTATCTCCGCCCCACGTGATGTCTTTATTAACGTTTTTCTTATTAAATGAGTATTTATTAATTGTTCTTTATTTTGATATTAAATAAAAACGAGCTGTTGATTTTTTAAAGAGAAACGCGCGCTGAACAAATTCTCACGCTAAAGCTGAGGCATCAGTTCCGCAAACACAAATTAATCGCGTGTTTACTCAGTTCGAACAGTTGAGTGAACAGCGACATTCATGTCGACTCGCAAATATTTAATGAAAATATTTGGAAAATATTCAAGACAGTGATTTTCCATACACTTCTCCCTCGAGATTATTCTGTTAGCGCGGCTTAAAAGAAGATACTCCGCGAGAGAGAAAACTATTCATCCGATATGTCGACGCGATATCGTCTATGTTAGATAGTTAAAGCCGGAAACCGGTAGCTATCCGTCTTTAAGAAACGCGAAGTGATCATCGCCTCTGGTAAGACGATGATCGATAAGAAGATAACATCTCTCGCGTGCAAGGTTCGAAACGAAATAATAAGGATACGTTGACTTGTTGTTTTAGGACGGTACGATAGAGTTCGAGGAGTTCATAAGAGCGCTTTCGGTGACGTCGCGTGGCAACCTGGACGAAAAACTTCACTGTGAGTACACACTTCGATCTTTATTCTTGAAAAACTCATCCACTCAAATTTGAGCGAGTTCCTCTTGCGAACTATACTCGCTGTTTGTCCATCTACTTTGACTACATCGCGAACAATCGTAAAAAAACCGCCGCGTATTCTGTTTGATTTACTCGAGATAGTTGATTCAGAAACTTTAAGTCATTCAACTTTCTCGTAAGACAATATAAAATTTGCCGCGTATAATATACTTTTCACAATTCGGGAGTTCAATTTCAGAAATATGTATCTTGTAAACTTACACACACAGTTGATCCTCTGAGAGCGAAATTAAGAAAAAAAATATACATAAAATCAAATACTGTTCTATTTTTTTGACATATAAATTAAATATTCACATTAATAAAAAAAAAAAAAAAAACAGTGCCACGTACAACAGTGACCTTACATGTTCCATGTGATCTCTTCTTTTTCTTGATAAATATTCGGACTTTTCGGTTTTGTTGGAAGAAAGATAGTAGTTATTTGTGCAAAAGAGATTATTGTGCGCATAAACAACTTGAGACGAATTCTGAAAGACGATCGCTGAGCTGAGACGATAAAAAACGAGACACGTTCAATTGTTCTCCTTGAGAGAGCTGCTATTGATGAACGCTAACAATCTGAAACGCAAAAGTGAGCGACGAAATGTTATCACAATTGCGGACGGATATCGCTCGAAAGAAAACTTACAAACTCGCTAGTGAAGCGTATGTATGAAATGAGATATTATTTCTCTCTCTCTTTCTCTCTCTTTCTGAGAGCATTTTTTGAATTTTGTATCTTCTAGGAATTCAGTTTCGCGGAAAGACGTCGATTGCGTTTTCCTTTCTTACTTTTCTCGTTTCTTTTCAGGGGCCTTCCGTTTGTACGACGTTGACAACGACGGTTTCATCACGAGGGACGAGATGTACAACATAGTAGACGCAATTTATCAGATGGTGGTAAGTTCTTTTCAAAGTTTTTACTTAATCTGTGAAATAGAGAAAGCTTTTCACAGGTAAAACATTTTGTTACTCGGCTTCTCGCGATTTCGTTGGTTTTAATGTGTCATTCAGCGATCTTTCCGCGAAATAACAAAGATCCGCGTTGTATTATCTATTTCCCTTTAAGAAAAGTTGACGACAATAAGGCGAGTTCGTTTCAGACCGAGTCAAACGGGTCTGCTATTCAAAATTTGCCTCAGCACACACACAAGAATAAATAAACTTTATTATTATATTTCACTTTAATTGACTACATATCAATCAATAAAAACACTTATCACTATTAAAAATTCGCTTATGCATGTGTTTAACAACGTGCTCGCTTGTGATGCAATTGTAATAACTCGCGAGCGCGCAACTTGTTCTCGATATCAAGTCAATATTTTATCCTAACGAGCTCATTTTATATAGCAAAAGTTATAATCCTCTTGTACAGTTTCCAACCCTCGACGAGCCAGAAGCGATTTAACGACGTAAGCTACAACGTCACCCGTTACTGCTTTTGACAAGCGCGATATACAGGGTGTCCCGTAATCGCCGTCTCACCGCTCGTAGGCAGGTAGGAGGGATTATTCTAAAACGAAAAGTCCTATATCACTTTGGAAGATTCGCAATGATTAACGAGATATTAATTAATAAAGATCCGCTAATCAGCGTGCATCCAGCGTAAGGACAGCTCAGTCTGTCGCGCCGTAGCGACGGAATGCAATAGCGCGAACGCAGCCTATATGCTGTCTATGTATGCACATGTTATTCTATTAGTTCCTCCCATTACGTCGCTACGGCGCGACAGACTGGGCTGTTCTTACGCTGGATGCACGCTGATTAGCGGATCTTTATTAATTCATATCTCGTTAATTATTGCGAATCTTCCAAAGTGGTATAAAACTTTTCGTCTTAGAATAACTCTTTCTTTTTTTGCCTACGAGCGGTGATACGACAATTATGGGACACCCTGTATATGCGCGGCTTCTTTGAAATCGCAGTGCGTTCTATTTAGCCGCGTACGGAAAGTTTAATTGTTTTATCCGAAACGTCATCGTCACGCGTGTCGCTCGGCCGAATATAAAGTACGCATCGTGGCTGTGACGCGCGCGCGCTATTCCCAGAAGAGCTTCTCTTCTCGCATTATGTGCTAATTAAACTACCAACAATACGCGCAGAAGTCGCATATTTTCGTGATTGTGCATTTTCATAGCCGAAACTTTTCTACGTTAGGTACTTTCATCAGAGAGAAAAAACCCAGCAGAGCGTGCAATCAACACCCTCGAGAGTTGAGCGAAAAATATATCGACACTTCGGAATTGTTGTAACTTTTGCACAGCCAAGCGTGCAAAATTTTTGTGGAAAATTCGTTCGACACTAACACGGCAAATCCGTTTCGCGAACAATTCGCCATTAATCACCTTGAAGTCTCGTTAATATTAATTTCAAAGAGAAATACAAGGGCACATTATATCACGCATATTTGCCAAGAGGCTTACCGAGCGGTAATCTATAAACATGCGGGTTGTGGCTTCGTAACAAAGGCTCCGTAACTTTGATAACATGTCGACTTTGAAACAATAAACTCGATTGAGCCGCGTAAATACGATTGAAAACTAAATACAATCGCGTTTAAACAATACATTTGGATTACAATGCCGAGAATTAGCGCAATGACTCGGTTCAATTAAAACACATTAGATCACAAACAAATACATTAAAAGCCAATGCAGTTTTGTAAATTATCGAATTGATTTTACGTACATTGACGATGTACTTGTCGCGACAAATAATAACGAAACAATAATGAAATTTCATCATTTGCGAGTTTCCGAAAACGATAAAATTTCGCGATATGATGGGAAATATCGTAATTTTTTACATACCGCACTTCTCTCACAATTTAAACAATTCGTTAACACAAATTCGAAAGACGTATGTTACTTATAGACCCGTAATTAGTGATAAGGGAGAGTGTTTTATAGTTCGCTTTAGTAAAGGGGTAAAAAACAAAATGACAACGTCTTCTGGAAGTTGTTAAGCCCCGCTGATTAATGAGATACTGAGCTGAGAAACGTCGCCGGTATGTTTTTAGGGGCAGACACCGCAAGCCGAGGACGAGAACACGCCGCAAAAGAGAGTCGACAAAATCTTTGATCAGATGGACAAGAACCACGACGACAAGCTCACATTGGAGGAGTTTCGGGAGGGCAGCAAGGCCGACCCTAGAATTGTTCAGGCGCTGTCGTTGGGCGGCGAGTAACCCTGATTTCCATCCAAGGGCGGCACGCGATTCCATGAAATCGGGAATCTCTACATCGTCGTCATTATCGTAATTGTCGACGCGAGCTAGGGCGAGCCGCTCGTCCCGATAATCAGCCGATGAGGAACGACCGTGAGAGAAGGCAAGTCCACGTCCGCGCGGTTTGGCATGCACGTCTAATATAGATAGGCAATAACAGTTGTGTCGATAACACACAAAAAAAAGCGTTTTGAATGACGCAGAGATTTAGATTTGCAAATATTTTTGTGAAGATCTCTCGTCCGCGACGAGTTATAGTCTATATCTCTCACTTCTTTTCTACATACACATACTCTCTTTCTCTCTTTTTCGCTCTCTCGGAGAAGATCGGTTCTCGTTCCCCGTTGGCGAATCGATCCCTCCATCTTCGTTAACAATTATTCGATTTCGAAAAAAAATCTCGATGCTACTAGTAGATGTCTAGCGTTTCGAATAATCGTAGCTTTCAAGGAGACTGGACGTGGCAGATTGTACTTTTTAGCTAGAAAGCGTGCGGAAAAACACAAAATACGAATTAAAATTGTTGTAGTACGAACGATGAAGATGTAAATCACGAACCGGAAACTTTCTTCGTATACAGGCTGCGCTCATATCGTCGCGGGAGCAGCTTTTCCCCTTTGTTGGCTCTTCTTACTCTGTGTGTTCGTTAATCCGCTACCGCTGCAACGTCACGATAATCACAAGATAACGAGTAAAATTCGAAGCACTCGACGCTGCACGCTGTTCGAATTTCAACGAAGCATCGCCGGGGTTACTTTCGATTAGATACATCGGAGCAGCGCGCGGTTTCCGCATCAAAGCGAAAAGAAAAAAGAAACACGAGAGGTTCGAGGCTAGGAGAGCCGGGGAGGAAAATGCAGCGGGGGGATAAGCATTCAAACGCAGAACACAACTGATCGCGCATTGTGCAGAGCGCGCGCGTTGCGTAGCGAACAAAAATGCCAAAGTTACAATGAGCCTCACATACGTTACAACACCGACGGGAACGTCGTCGTTGGACGGAACGTAAATTTTGCCACAATGAATAGCACAATAACAAACGGTGGTTATTCTTCAATTTTCTTTTGTCGCTTGCGCAACAAACGCAATTCTATCAAATTTTCTCTTGCTACAGATTCAATTGTGAAGTGAAATACAAACTCCACTTTTACATAATGCATCAGTTTTATATAACGCTATATTAGACACACAAGTGCGCGTTGTCGGAGATTATTCATTTTGAAATGTCAAAAAATAACGGACACCACGAGCACTAACGAGCGTTGCGTGCCGCTATACTGACAAAATTGCGAATCGGCGATTCGACGTCGATTCGCACCATTTGCGCGTGCACAGAAGACGATTTCTTAAGAAAATATGATGACGGCGGCGCCATCGCCGAGAGTATCGACTTGCTCGCGTTGCATAAGACGCGGCATTAGACGCGGCGTAACAAAAATTCGGATACAGAGATGGTGACTAAGCAAAGAAGAAGATGAATAATGGCAATCTGGTTTTCGATATTAATGAGCATTGCGTGTTTTACATCACTTACGAAGAAACGATCGTATACAGTGCGCCGCAGTGCGCGTATTATCAGCGGGATTCGCTAGCTAGATTGCTAAGTGTATGAGATCGCGCGAAGAAAAGCGCGGAAGATATGATCGCGCGTAAATGCTAACGACCCTCCGCGGTGCTACTGCACTTTCAGTTATAACAAGCAAAACTTGTGATGTTATTGTATTAACCGTATTGCGCTACAAGTTCTTCTAATACCAGAAGCCGCGCGAATTGAATAAGATTACGATCGAAAGAGCGAGACTGA
This sequence comes from Pseudomyrmex gracilis, assembly GCF_002006095.1. Lineage (NCBI taxonomy): Eukaryota > Metazoa > Arthropoda > Insecta > Hymenoptera > Formicidae > Pseudomyrmex > Pseudomyrmex gracilis. The sequence continues at coordinate 137,381 of NW_018020775.1, read as the reverse complement.
TGAAAATAACGGGTGGGCTTATTAAATATGAGGATTGCGCAAGATAATAACAACCGATCATTGAATACTAACGAGCGAAGTTACGTCTGCTCGGTAGATCTTTTGTAACTTTTCAGTCCACCTTTAATCATACTCGTTGATGTTCTTGATGCTCTACTTTGGAACTTTTCAACGATCTGCATTTTCATTCAAGATGTGTCGAGTAGAGCGAAGCCAGCGATCGATAGAAGAAAAGGAATATCGGGCGTCATTGAAAACAATTATTTTTAACTAATTAAAAAAACTGATTAAAAAAGATAAAACAATTTTTTTGAACGCGTAATCGCGTTCAATTGGTCATCATTATAACGTAAGACGTGATATGTCATTTTCGTTAAGTACGAAAATGAAATCAAAGACAGAAAAAAAGCGGAACAGAAATGTCGGATTGAAATAAAAAGAAAAAGTCGCAAGGATGATTAACGATAAGAGTTAAATGAGGGGAAAAGGGGTCGCGTTCTACGAGTTTGTAGAAGCGGTTAAGGTAAACGAAAGAAGTGTGCAATTCAAACATTAAAGAATCCCGCGATTGACACAATTGATTTTCATAATAGCACAGTGTACAATAAAGAGCGAGCAATAAATCGATAAGGAGCGAGACACCGCGATAAACAACTTGCATTTAACAAAAGCGCGACGTGCGACATTATTGGTTACAAGGAACGAAATATCTCGGATCTCTTATTCGCCGATATTAAAAAAAAAAAAAAAAAAAAAAAACCGTCAAATGATCGTTAGATAAGAGCGGGAACAGTCCAACAGACGAGACAGAGCGCGAAGATTAAAGAGAGCGAGATAGACGGAGACGCGCATATACCACATCTTTTTCTACTTCCGATCGATCAGTTATAACGTTCTGCATTCCACGGAATGTAGCCGGACAAATACGAGCAAAACTCACGCAAAGGAAACAAAAGACAATCGCGGGAAAATCGCGAAGAAAGAAGAGAAAACCGAAGATTGGCAGCGTTGTTGTTTTTTTTTTTTTTTTTTGTACGCGCACGGAATCGGACGGGGGATAAATTTCGCAACGATGAAGGAAAATCCGACGTAGAAAGAGAGGCGAGTACACACGGTCATAAATCTTGCACGGTCCGTGATCGCACGGGTCAACCTTTTTGAAGAATACACTGGGCGTTTACACGAGGTAGAAAGGATCGTTGTCAACGCCGAGGGAAAATTGGAAAAACATCTAGCGCGAGCAAACGCCGGACGGAGATAGCAGCGAGTTAAATAACGTTCGAAAAGAATCTCCGACAACTTATAAAAAATGCATAGGCATTTAGTGGGCGCTATGTGGGATACCGTCGTCAAAACTCGGATTAGACACGGATTGTGGTGCGACAGACATGTAAAACTGATGATTCGTCGGAATTATTCACATGTAGAACAACGAAGCATCATTTGTTTCCCTAGCGCGATCTTTATTCGATTTTCATTAAGTGTATTGCGCACCCGCGACATATACCACGGTACATTAATAAAATTTTGCGGTAAAAACGAAAAGAAAAAAAAAATTAATTTATTTCATTAACGAACGACTGAAATAAGTAAGAAAAGCAATCGTGCTAATGAGCGGGATCCTTAAAATGAGTTTACGATCGAGTTTTAACGTAAAAGTTCCCGCTGGGGGAATTAAACGTTTTAACGCTTAAGAAGAAAAAAAAAACAAATTTGAATGAAGAAAAGAGAGTGTCCATTTAAAAAGCCAGAAACTCACCATGTCATTGAATTTTCAAGGCACGATGCCCTATCCCCTCTATCTCTCTTCTATTGCTCCGCGACTTCGTTTATTTCTCCGATTGGATGGGTGTAAAACGAAAAGAGAGATACGGGTTTCGACCTTTATCTCCGGGAATGAGTATCCGTGCGAGAGAGAAATGTCGCGTAACCGGACAACGAAAACTCCGGGCGCGAGCTTGGAATATCTCTGGAGATTTAAACGCGAAGCACACGTTATTACTCTAAATGTACGTGCGTCCGCATAAATTCGCAGACGCGACAAAAATTTTACGCACCGCGAATAGTGTGGAATAGCATGAAAAAAATAAAAGTAAACAAAACTCGACGGACATAATAAAACGGCGTTCGTCGTAACAATGTAAACGTGTATTAATTTTCGCAGAATATATTTCAGAGAGGCGTGCTTGCTTAATAAATCACCGCGTATAGAATCCGACTTTTATTGCGCTTGATTTAAGAAATTCCGTTATCCGTTTCGACACACCGGGGGGGACCTTGGAACAATGCGCGAAAATCTTCTCGCTTCGTCGCTTTTTGAACGTTAATGTTGTACAGTTTTAACAAAACGTTCGATACGTGTTTCTCGCGCGTAACACAATAGGTAAGCGCGCTCTTTATCTCTTGAGCTTTTCATGTGTATAAACTTATGCACGGCGCGCGGAGAGAAGTGGCTTGTGTCAAGCGTTGCGGATAAATACTATTCACAGATCCGCAGTGAAACAACTTTTTTTTTTCGATCTCGCGCGATGAAAAAGCGAGTGTATCGAAATTTCGCGAGTAAACCGGGGGGGCGTATACCTTGCTCTCCGAGTTGTGACTTACTCGACTCGATTTTTCAAAGACGTGAATTTCTTTATGCCGCATCGTAAAGGCAACAGCGCGTATCAAACTTTGAAATTACAAAATAAAGAGACCTGCCCATATTTCCGCAGTCTTTATCTCCACGTGTCGCGGCGCAGCATGTCGTCCTATTTTTTTCCACGTGTGACGCCGCAAAATTTGCGACGCTCAACTCGTTATACGTCTAGCTAGCACTTCTGTTGTATCTCGTCTCGACTTTTCTTAATTTTTCAGTCGCGCGCCCGTCTGGCCGACTTGCCATAAATTCAACGCGCGCGTGCTCGCACCCTTAATGTTCGCGTTGTTCCGTTCCTCTTCCCGCCGTTTCTCGTTTAAGTTCTCGCGTGGCCAGAATTTTCAGTGACCGATCGCGGTCTACTAAGTTTATTTCCGCGGATAAGACTTGAAGAATGTCGGTTTCTCGACATTTTACGGGCGACCAATTCGCGAAGCTCATTTTTTTTTTTTTTTAAATAAATGTTCCTTTTTTTCGCGACGATAACGTTTCTTTCTTTTTGCTTCTCACTTGCGATTTCGATTTGTTTTTTCTATTTCACCGTTAATTTTCCTTACCTGAGTAGCTAGTAGATTTGCGCGTGGTTCGAAATTTACAGTCGGCTGAAATGCGAACTATATTCTTTTTTTCTTTTAGTTTTCACAAGTTTTTATTTTTGAAACTCTCCCAACATATTTTTGCATCTTCCTATTTTCAGCATATTCCTCTTCTTCGCGTTTGCTCTGTTTGCTTCTCTTCGCTTCTTCATGCTTGTTTTTTTTTTATCGAGGAACGCTCCGCAGAAATATAATATAAAATAAAATATTTACAAGCAACGCGCGAGATATTCGAGTTCGCGGCGCGGTAAAATCGCAAACGATAACAGCGCGACGCGGAGGAAATTCCAGGATGAATGTTTGCATATTGCGATGCAGCCGGAGGACGATTAATTGCAGCCATGATAAACTCGAAAGCCATTACGCCCTCGGCATCGTGTTTGCTCGCCTGAAAGTCATTTAAGAATACGCGCGCTCGCGTATACACCAATTATCTTTCCGAGAATTCTAACGACGTATTACAACTGCCATTTATACGATTTCAAAACATATTCTAAAAGGTGAGCACGTCGCAAAGCTAAATTTGCATCCGCAACGCGGTCGCCGACGCGGCCTACTCATAAGCAAATATTAACCCATTGTGCTGTCCGACAACCGTTCGATGAGTCAATCCGTTGAGCAACGGAGCCCCGAAATCACAATCGCCAGCGAAAGCATTGACGTTCGAATTTGATCGGAAGTGAAACGCGACACCCGCGAGCGACATCACGCCGCGCCTTGAAAATATCAATCGCTCATTACAAATCAATGTTAACTCCCCGTTATTCAGTTGCGCCAAATATTCACGAACGACATACTTGAGATGGCGAATTGACGAAGATGCGCGTGTTCTCAGCGAAATAACGTGGACGTTTTCTCTGCGTGACGGATCGTCGCAGAACGACTCGATATTGGCAAACTTCCCGACTGTTTTTTTCTTTTATTTTCTCTCCTTTTTTCCCGTTACAGCACCTCTCCGGCGAGCAACCTCGATGTGCACCGAGCCAATAGAGATGATATTGGCAAATATTATTCGTCGAGGCACGACATTAACATTATTACCTGCGATCCGCTTCCGATGACGCGGCGTCGTTTTTGTATTCGATCGTTACTATTGGCCGCGATACACTCGCTTACGTAAATCGCGAGTCACGAATTATCATGTTTCAAGAAGCATCTAAGAGTATGAAAGTAGAAGTTTGTTAGAGCTATCTCGGATTATATGACGCGGGATAAATTGAGAGAGATCGTTAAAGAGAATGATGCGGGAACACGCGCCGCACTGTAGCGCGTTTGTGTCAACAATTCTATATATAATTATAATATAATAATGACATATGCGAATAAAATTGTGAAGTAGATACCTGCAATTCTTGTTACGTACAATGCCGTGTAAAATTGTTGACTTTAAATGTGATTCACCGAGGACTTTCGGAGAAGAATATTTTTCACGACGATATTAATCTTGCGCCAGTCGCTTTCGAATATTTATTTATTATCATGTTTACGTCGATTTCAATTTCACGTAAGTGGATCGCCGCCACGAAACTTGAAGCGTTTTAAGAGCGTTACAAGAGTTTTAAATTAAAATTCCTCGCTAGAAGTCTCGCTTCTTTTTTGTTTTCTCGCTTTTTTTTTTTTTGATCATCATGATTCGAATCGTCGGTAAGATTTTGCGCGTCCTTGGTAGAAGTTGAAGAACCGGTAAAGCTCTCGCGCGCATCGGAAGTAATCAGAGTCGTTACGTTGCGGAATCGATCGCGAGAATATTTCCCGAACGTAACTCTCTTTTCGAAATCGCTTACGTCTGAGCGGACCGAGTGATACGCAGGGGAGTAAAGGATATTCGGGAGACCCGCTCCCGATATCCATTCAATTGAGAGAATTGCTTCGCTAACTTCCGCGACGTCACGAACTTTACAGCAGTGTCAGAGGGTTCTGTCCTAAATCGCGCTCGCGAATCAAGGAACTCGCGAAGTTCTTGTGGCTGTCGAATTTCCCTTGCCGTTTGATCGCACGTAAACAAATAAATTTCTGAGAAGTCACGCAATCTCATAACACCTCGATATCCAAGTTAGATACTCGCACGTTTGCGTTCTCACACAAGACCGTCTACATCGGTGATATCACCGTAAAATTAATACGAAGACACTGTATGTATCAGTGTTTTTCGCTGTTTGTCACGCGAGAGAAAGAAAGAGAGAGAGAGAGAGAGAGAGAGAAAAAGAGAGACAATATTTATCAACCAAAGGGAAAATGTTTACATATAAAAGTAGGAACAATTGAAAGAGAAGATATTTCGAGCAACAGCGCCGGAAGATAGAAAGTGTTATTCGTGCGACAAATCATCTCGCCCGCTGACGAGACATAAAATCGAGCAAATGTTGGCGAAACGCCACGGCGGTGAAACACGGAAGAAAGTGAATTGCTGCTGGGAAAAGCTTTAATGCGCCGACACAAAGCTGCACCTGGCTCACGAAGTCGCCTTAATTGTTACGAGTGGCGCGTCGTTTTAATCACCCTCGAACAACAAACAACAATGTTATCCGAAACGTTAGCAAGCGCAAAGATCGTCTTCAGATGCATGCGCGGCAACGTTTTCCTATAATACGAATATAAATATTGTCAAAGATCAACACGTGTTGTGCACGCGCGCCGCGCATTAAACCGAGGTCTCTCGCAGAGACTTCGTTTAAATAACGAGAATTTCATGACGCGTATTTTACACCACCGAACAAATTTACTCACACGTCCCGAAGCCCCGTGTGTGCGCGGAGATTTATGCGAGAACTTGTCATCAAAAAGGTGAAATATTTCATATCACTTTTCACATCGCGCCTCGTGCTAGTGTCATAATTCGTTTATACATTTATTTTAATCTCTCTTCAGTTCTCTCCGCACTTCTTAGTGCGAGTTATCGTTGGATTTTTCTATAGTTCTCACACGAACACGATTTAGTCATTGAAAATTTGAGATACAAATATAATACTACTGTTACTACGAATAATCTCAATTCTATATATAAAAGTCCAAAGAATAATAAACAAAAATGATTGAAATTGAAATTTGCGTAAAGTTGAACGAAATATTTCATACTTCTATATAAATTCTAGTAGAATAATATAACTATTATATTCCCAACTATTAGATATACTATGCAGCATGAAATAATTTCATCTGTTCTTCATCGTTCGTACACGTAGATTTATATACTCTTGGAGAAATATATTACTATATTGTTATCATCACTGTAGCGCCATATAAGGAAATAGTATTCTTAGTGAAATATCTTACGGTTTATAAAGGATTCTCAATCTTGTCACGGTCGCTTAACTTACTTGTGCATTTTCAGTCTCTTACTTTGAAAGTTACTCGCGGCACAAGCAAACTCCGAATGAAAATCGTCAGCTCGTTATTTTTATACTTTCTACGTTACTAAAGTAAACTCTCCTCAGAAGTAAGAGTACTTTGAAACTTGGATCTCACACTAATGTCACTGTATTACACGAGATCTACATTTGTTTTGCTGATAACAGCTCCGCTTCGACTAAGAAGACTTTACTTTACGATATATATGTATACCTTGCGATTATGACTTTTGCGTGCATGCTTGCCTCGCGGAATCGTGGACGAGAACGATGTCATGTGAAATTTTTTTCAAGCATGCCTCAAAACATGCCGTGACTCTGACAAGTCGGGGTGAGAACAGTTTCGATGCGTCGAGAGGGAAGCGATTTTTCCCACGAGAGAGAGGTAAGTGCGAACTTAACGCGCGCACTTTGATAACCGGTTTCCCTCACTCCGACCTGTCCGAGGAAATGGATGCAACCGCGTTTTAAAGTCTGCTCCGAACGCAGTCTGGATATCACTTGAACTCTAGCAATAATGTGCGGAACACTTAGGTGGCGAAGGTTTTTAATCGCTGTCGAGCGTTAAGAGCTCTGATTGCACTAACATCAGTTAGCGTAAACTTATCGTTTCCTCTCTCTTTGTCTCTCTCTATCTGCGCGAGGTTTTTCTCGTGAACTTTCAGTAAACTTTAAGAGCGTAGACTCTGATAAATTTAGAGAATTTTAAATTTTCACTACTAGGTACTTTGATGATTAAGAGTTTCAATCAAACTTTGTTTAGTGTACACACACACACACACACACACACACACACACACACACACACACACACACACACACATTTTCTCTCTCTCTCTTTCTCTTAAAAGATCAAGCGTGAAAATAAATATTTTATCACTTACTTTCGCATTTACGAATGTTTAAACTTTGCGAAGTGTACTGAACTTCACCGCCAAACTTTGATTTTACTTTAATCTTATTTGATCAAATCTAATCCCTAAATTTGTCAGAGAATTCGCTCGAGTAGGACTGTAATCTAGCCGAAGATAGTGAATCACACAGACTTGGAGTTAGTTAAACCAGACTGTGGGTGCAACTCGACCCAAGTTGCGTGCATACTCGTTCGGCGCAGCGCCGCGCGATGGGAACGAATTACTCCGGTGACGTATGAAACAGTCGGGGGTGGTGAGCGAACAACGACGCGATTCTCTGCACAACGATCACTTCAACCAAGAGAGAAGTTCTCTCTTTTGCGCAAGGTCTTTATTTCTACGAATTGTCGCGGCGATCGAAAGTTCTATTTTTCTATCACGCGTCTACGGCGCAACATCATTGCGAGTCAAAAAGTGCAATACGAAGAAGAGATCTATAGGGTAGGGAAATGTGTCGTTGTGTCGCCGATCCCAAATGGAGCGAAAGAATTTTCCGCGACCGAGAGTTTTTATCGTCAACGTCGGTCTCACCGACGTGTCGGACGGTGAAAGAGTTCAGCGGACGGACTATGCGCCACAATGAAGCGGAAGTTTGAAGAGCGTTTAATGAGAAAGAAATAATCCACATCAGCTCTATAGCGGAAGCTTAGCTTTTCCAACATCCGCGGACGTCCCACGCGTAGAGTATTTTCTCAAACGTCAAAGTCTAAAAACCTCTTTTTCGCCGCGCGCAAAGTTAATTCTGCTGATGAACTTTCACCGCGGGCTTAAGGAGCGGAAGATAAAAAGATACACGAACGATCGGTGGTGGTGGTGTATCGAGTTAAGTGTACCTTCGTATAAGGGGTTATTAAGTGAATAAAAAAAAAAAAAAAAAAAATCGTCTTAAGCAATTTTTACAATTTTCAACGGGAAAGCATAAGTGTAAGAACCGAATCTCGCTTAGTGAAAATCCTAGATGCTTTTCGTGTTAAATTAAATTCTCGTAGTGAACGCTTTGTACAAGGTTTCTTGTAATTTGTGAAAAGAACGGAGGAAGAAAATCGAAAACACAAGACAAACGAAATGGACGAGGCAATAAGCGCTGATACGAAAAAGACGTGTGCGAAAGAAAAATCAAAAAGCGCAACGTGCCTGACCTGACAGGCGGATTTTCTCAGTTTTCTGCGTTCGTCTCGGTTTGTCTTTTCGCGAGCGGTCATCCACGGAACGTCATCAACAGTAATTAACGATTAACGAACTCGAGCGTGATCGGCATAACGAAAGTGGGGGAAAAAAAAATCCGGAAGAGTAATCGCGACGCAAAGAACTCCGAGAACTATATTAAGCCGGGATAACTATTCCATTTGTATTCGTTAAACCGATTTTCGCATATTTATTTTTGAGCGAGATCAACGCGATAGAATATCTTTTTAAATCGTCGTGCGCGTTTTTACTTTTTACGATTTAACATAATTTTAAACGCCGAGTCGCCTCGATGTCATTTTGATAGCGCTCTAATGGCTGTGAAATAAGAGTTTTCAATGCAAATTTAATTCATTCAACAAAGTCTCAAAGTCCCTCCGTACTTGTATAACCGTTTATCGCACATTATACAACACGGCAAACGCTCGAATGCCCTAAAGCGCATTACGGTAATTAATTTAAAGCCGTTATAGCGACGGTAAAGAATTTAATTTTGCTACATTACGATGAAAATGAGAAATTAGTCGTTTCACAGATGGCTCATTCGGAGATATCCGTACCGCAATCAAGTAAGGCTTCCGTCTCTAAATTGCGACAAAGGCTTTGACGTGAGTCGAGACAAAAGACGCTTCCGCGATTAAATCTGTCCATTACATCAGCAAATTCTTTCCACACTCACCCGTTCACGGAGATTACGGAATTCGATACTTTTATCGCGATCTTATATGCGCGCGCTCTCGAGCTCAATCTTTGATTTGCGCTGTCGCGGAAACAAATGGAATGGTTTGTGATGATAATGATATTAAGATTCGATCGATTCCGGATAATTTGAATTTCTATGAAAATTTCCAAAACTCGCATTCCATATTTTCAAAACCCGTATACATACACACACATACATTGTAGAGATTGCGTTATTTTTATTAACGTACGACTATAGGAAACATACATCTGTGTTGCAGATTTTATGTACCTTGAAAAAAATCGCGAAGCTCAATGTCTTCTGTCGCAGATTTTTCGATTGTTATCGAACCGCTCTGATTACATTGCTTCAGCAAGTGTTGGTTGTCTCGAAGCTATAGAGAATTGGTATATCGGCGGTAGATAAAAATAGCTTTAGGGCGTTACTTGGCGGTGAGTTATGGAAGGTTGACGTAAGAAGAACACGTCTATGCAATTATACAAAGTGCTTCGGAACTATTATAGCTTCTTTTTTTATTTACCAAATTTTCTAATCATTTCAAAGTAGAATAAAAAAAAAAACAGTTCTGGAACGAACCTAGAGTGCGTGTATTTTAAGTTTCATTCTTGATTAATCGACGCTGTGAATGTGAAACATACACAATACTCCCAGTCTACATTGCAAAATTACGATGTGTAAATATATATAACGACGAATGTTGTAAATTATTTTCATATACTTTTCTTTCGACAGTCACTTCCGAGAACAAGCGCTCTGAGAGGTGACAAGTAATGGAATTGTGCAAAGAGGAATTGAATAGAGCATGGAAAATAAGTGTGAAATTTTTTTCGACATTTCTCTCCACAATTATCTTCGCTCTCTCACTCACTCTCTCTCTCTTTTCTTCTTTTTCTTTCTCTCTTTTCTCTTCCTTCTTTTTTTTCTCTCTCTCTCTCTCTTTCTCTCTCTCTTTAATTTTATGCACCGGCGAAAAGAGTTTTTCTCTAACTCATATTAAAATAAAGAAAAAACTATATTCTCTACTGTATAGTAAGATTATATTACTATTCTTAAGCGCTGCGAAATACGAAGGCTATTCTAATGTGTACCGTTATATTTATCGCTACTTGTACCGCTACTATTATCGCTAATGTGTATTCTAACGCTAACTACTCTTACTATATTTGCAGCAACGTGCGAAACTTTTCCGTCTAAAAGCATAATATACACTCTCGCGAAAGACACACCCGCGAAACACATACACACACATTGTCACACATCACACACACACAACATTGTATTCATTCCGCATATATATATATATATATATATACACATATATATATATATATATAGATGGGGAGACACGGACAGAGACACGTACACTTAATAAACTCAACATTATTGTTTTACGAACTTTCTGTGATAATTATTAACAATCACTAAAACAAAAAAATACAAGGAAAAACATTAAGTATGAAGTGAGGAAAACGGAGAAGGTGCTAAAGTAGTGGAAAGTTTAACGAAGGGTGGAAAAAGTTTTATGAAACGACGAAGGAAAGAAGAAAAGAAGGAGTAATGGACGTGTCTTGTTAGATGATATAAAAATCATTGTTCCGTAGTTTGTTGTATGATCGACGATCCGTTGAAATGGTTGCACTTGCTCTGATCCTGCGACAGATATGAGAAAAGAGAAAACAACAAAAAATAAAAAAATAAAAAAATAAAAAAAACTCAATAACGAAGCAGAGAGCGAACGCAACAAATAAACGCGACTTCGAGACGTTGCTCGGTTATTACAAAAATCTAAGCGCATTGTTATTTTGTATGGTCCCATGCGTTTTTTCTAAATGACAACATCGTGACATGCGATAATATGATGATGATTAATAAAAATAATTTCAAGCACACACAGCCGTTTTATGAGGTTTTTTTTACGTCTATCCTCTTTCCGGAGATATACTTCTCTCGATTCCATTTTGTCATTCTTAAACGTGTAATCTTGAGTGTTCTGCTGATAAAAATAAAAGTTTTTTTTTATACATTGGAAGTTATAAATAAGTACGTAAAATAATAAATATGCGTGCGCAGCATTATTTACCAAAAATATGCAAGCGAACGGAAAAAAACGCTAAATTTTTTTACGCGGTATTTATGTGTTTATTTCGCGCGCGAGGACTGAAATGTTGTATTCGCGCTCAATATTGTGAGGTAAAGTCACGGATCTTCATGGAAACGTGTTTTTCTGTGAAAAATATTTTCTCTGACGATTATTTATGTTCGATAGGTAGAAAAATTCCGCACGCTTGCACGAGACGTCGGATTATCGGATATATATCTCGTGAAAAATCGAAATGACGTGAGCGCACCACGCCGCACGTAGCGGGGAAAAAAAATTAATGGAGCCATTGACTGCGGATGACAGTATCCCGGTGAATGCGCTTTCGCAATATCGTAGATCCAACCTGGCTTACCCGCTTGAGCCGTCGCAAGCGCCAGATGCAACTCGTGCAGCTCATCCGCGCGCCGAATGTCCTCGTTCACAGCCCGAATTCTAAATCGAATCTCCTGAATAGCCATCTCAGCGAGTTTCACTTTCAATCGCTTTTCTTCGGTCTGCAACATAATCGTTTTTCTCGTGATCAGGCGAATCTTATTGTGAAAAGTCCAAATAAAGACGGAATCATACTTCTAGCCGATGTAGTATCAGCTGATAGTTGAGCTCGTCGGTCAATTCTGATTCGACCGGACTGACTGTATTCCGATCCCATAATCCCGCACGTACGCTGATACTCGGTCTCGCAGAATCGCTCGTGTCGAGATCATCTCGTTGATTTTGCGACGTTCCGTGACTTTTCGATTCGCGTCTTCTTCCTTTCTTCGATTCCCGAATATCTTCGTCACGAGAAGCGACAAAATCCTTCGAAAAGTTTTCCGTGGAAATCGCGGGGGGATTCTTTGTCGCCGATTTCGAGATTTCATTTCGCGACGCGAATGTCGACGGTAAAGCGACGGAGGTTTTCTTCGCCAACTCCAATTTCCGGTGCGTCTCCACCGTCGCATTCCTTCTGTCGCTAATTACTTCTCCGTGATTATCAGTTTGTCGGGGTTGCAGCAAGAAGCACCGTCCTTTCGCAGCGCCAGCAACAGTCGAGAAAATGAAGTGTTCGTCGTCCTTGCGCTTTTTGCCCGGGGATGCAGCTGGTGGTTGAACGGAAAGGTGAAAATTTTTTGTTCCCGCGACACGCCAGCAATTTGTGCGCAATTCTGACTTTCGTTTTTTGCGATCTTTTTACTTACGATTCAGACAAAGATAAATTTATTCAAGTGAAAGAAGAAGAAAAATGTCAATATATCTTTCTTTTCGACAAAATGACATTTTAAGTGACCATTATAGTCCCGAAGTTTTCAAAATGCATATAGATATAATAAAGTAACATTTTTTTATTGTTAACAATCGAAATTAAGAATAAGAAAGAACGTTAAAATAACAATACGCCGCAATTATTAGTTGTTTTTTTTTTTTTTTAAGTAGTACGCAACATACGATAAAAGAAAATGCTCGAGAAGAAGGGAAAAAAAAGAACTGTAGAAAAATTAAATTAAAGTCTTTCACCTGAGGCGACGGAAACGTGGCTTTGAAAGGAAGATCTATCTAGCGACGCGTCGTCCTCGCGTTTTCTTTTCGGTTGAAAATTCTTGTTGAAAAGCTCGGGAGTTCTTTCAGGGCAAATCACTGACACAGTCACACTATTGTCCGAAACGTCGGTGTTAGATACTATCACGTCGGCGCCTATTCGTTTCTCCGACTTATGGTCTATCACATCCGATGACCTTGATTCCTCATAAACCTCACCCGAGATTATCTTTTTCTGCGAGATCTCCGAAATGGATCGATTTTCTTCTAATGAATCTAAATCTAGAAATTGTAAGTTTCTAAAGTATCTGCTAAATGATACGCGGTATAAAGATGTTATCTCTTCGCTGTACTCACGCGCACGATCGTGATAACGTAACAAACAACACGCGGTAGATGCGTCGATGAAGATTTCATGTTTTAAAAACACGATAAAAGCCGTGCGACGAAAAATCTGCGAATATTCTTTGATAGACTTGCGATAAATGAATGGAATAATAAAAGAAGGAAACAACTTGGTCGCATTATATAAAGTCTTGACAAGATCTAATTCCGGACAATTCAAACGACTCTAAAAGAGAACGCTTATTGACTCAAGAAAATCTGACGCATTTTAAAAAGAAGCGCAAAATTTTCTCCGAACTAACGATAAAGGAGCGGTACCATAATAAGGGTAGGGAACGTAATAAAACTTTGAGCGTTTTAGAAACTGCCGAGTACTTCCGCACAAGTAGCTTATCGTCGCGGCACACACTAAGGTATTGAAAAGTTCCAGATATTTTTGGAGCGCGCTTTATAAACAATGACGCTAATATTGGAACTTTATATACATATATATATATGTACGTACGTATATACATATATATATATATATACATATACCGACACGGTAATAAAACTTAAAAGTTGTTTTAATGCACATAGACCGTTTTGATTGTACGTGAAGAAAAGATGATACGAGATTTTAGCAATTGATAAAAAGAATTTTTTTTTTTTTCATGTTTGCCACGTTGATTACAATCTCTTGCGTTTCAACTTTCTATAGCGTAACTCGGACAATGCGTTCTCCGATGGCACCGTCCCGATAGGAAGAGCCCTAATTTGCGAAAGTGAATAATTATAACTGGAAAGAGATCGCAGGAGACAGATTAGACTGGCGTGTTATCGCCGCAGGAGGTCTTAAAAACGATGATATTCCGTTAAAATTGTAAGATAAGCTGGAAAACGTACCGGTCGGTAGAATCGATGTGGCACTTAATATCCGGAAGAACGTTCCATTATTCTCGTATATCTCGCGTTGACGACATCCTGACTCGACGACGTTCCGCAGCGACGTGTCGGAATAAGAAGAAGGAACGAAGGGAGTGGCCGATTCCTTGGCGATGATCTTTGTCATTTCGAGATTATCACGATTTCCAGGTATCACTTCCGGATGCACCGTCTCTTTCGTCGCGTTGTCTCCTTCTCTCGAAGTTGAACTCGAGCGCTTCTTTACGACCTGTGTTATACATTCCGCCGAAAAGTCGATTTAAAGAGCGTATATCTACATTATTATTATTATTTATGCACATCTGTTATATTCTACGAAATTATCTCGTATTTATTGCTAAGAATGACACAAAATACGCGCGAGTATTTATAAGAATGTACGTGTGTGTAAACACAGAGTTTAAATGACTTCTGGCAAATGATCAAACAGATTTGGCGCAATTTGGTGCCAGTTGACGTCGTAAATTCAGTAAGCTCGAAAAAAAGTGAACTCGATCTTCAGACGATAGTTGTAATTTGATCTTTCGCAACGTTTTAATAAACCGTTCTGTAACGCGCGAAGGTTATTGCGCGCGTGTTTGTTCGACGTTATTATACCTCACACAAGATATATGTATATTCACGTCCACTTCGAAACTCTTATGAATGCAAAACAAAGAGAGATTCAAGAGCGGAGAAAGAAAAAGCCGCGATAAGAAAGACAGCCGAAGGCGAAGTCGAGAAAAAAACGAGCGTTGTATTTAGCAGACGAATTTCAAGTCATCCATTGACGTTTATTTCATTTCATTTCGAGCGCGTCCGAAAAGATATTCGTAACAATTTCACTTTGATTAACCTGTGCCCGTCTACCGTGATACTTGTAGTTCTGCCAGTACTTCTTCAGCTGCGCCGAGGTCTTTCTGGTGAAACCCGCCTGATGAAAATCCCGCTCGATCGCGCGCCAGATTTCTCGGCGATCAAATACCGATGCGTTCTTATCGTCCAGCAGTGGCTCGTACTGAGTCATTATGTTCAGAAGATGCAGACGCTCGTCCTTGCTGAACTGAGCTCTCCTGCGACCGACGTTGCACTCCGACAGACGGTACGGCAACATTTTTCTCTCTGTGAACTCGCAATTCCTCTGTAATCTTCTCTCGCCTTAAGAGACACCTTTTCGCTGAAGATTCTCTGAAGACTTTTTTTGACTTCTATCTCGTCTTTTGTTTCGACATGCAAATCCCGCTATCGCGATGCGCACATTTTTTGTCGCGATGTACTTGTTATACACCAGAGATTATGAATGAGCGCGCTTGAAAACGCTTGACCCGTGACAACGATACGAAAGAGATGAAATATTACGCGTTTCGCTATTGAGAAGATCTCCTCACGGAATTGCACGGCGGCAGCCTCTTCCTTACGCAATTCCTCCTCGAGATTGCATTTTTACGTTGCGCTTAGATGAAATAAGTAACGACAATTGTAATGATTGTGTTACACGAGGCGTTATATACGGACCATTCATCTCTTCCTCGCGTCTTCTTTTTTTTTTTCTTCTTCCTTAAGATACTTATCCGCGAACTCCGATATTACAGGAGCGTATTGCTGTTATTGTAATTGTATGCCCACAGGACACTTGTAACTTTCTATCGTCCGAACTGCGTCTCCTACGTGATGACTACATCGACGTATCGTTGTTTGCGTAATGTTTGCCCGTCTTCGGAGCTTCCTGAAGAGATCTCGCCTCGCTCCACGGTCTACAGGCGAGTAGGAGTTAACGCAATTTGCGGCAGTTCGGGAAGCAGTTTCGAAAAAAAAAGAAAAAAAGATTTGGTCGGCTTTGTTTACACGGGAGAGAAACCGCGGCGTACACGCGAAACAAATACCATGAGCGCTCTTTGTTCGTCATTTAAAACGGGAACGATAAAATTCATGAAAAATTAGCTCTCGAGATACGAGCGGACCGATAAGAAAAATTTCTCACGAATTTTTGCATTATTTTTGGTTTTTTCTTTTTTTTTTTTGTCGTGCGCGCGTGCAACATTCGTAATATCTGTAAGTAATCTAGGTTCGTCCGCTCTTCGGGAAGAGCGTCTCGCCGAGAAAGTGACAGCGCTCTTTTGTGAGGCGGTATAGTAAGGTCGTAAAACGCGCGCTCGCGAGCAACCGCGTTCACGGCGAAGCGTTCAACAATATCCGCTGATTAATTACACATTTTCTCCGCGGTCCACCGCCGACCGGGAACTTTGCATAATCCTGGCGAACGACAGGTGGTAACCCAGAAAACGAATCGATTGACGAATCGTTCACGCTTGAGAAACTTCAAAGAAGCGTGTTTGAAATTTGTCTTTGGCGCCTCTTAGCGCTTCATTCTTCTTTCTCACTTTTTCAATCTACGAGATCGCCCGTGAAACGCCGGTGTATCTTAGCTTTGTGCCATCACATTGCCACAGGCCGGAATCATCGACGCGCGCAACACAATCGCGGGGGATGAAAAGAGAACTTCGATAGGACATCACAAGAGGTATTGCGAAATCGCGATCAAACCCCGGCACGTCGGGAATATGGACGGGATTAGCGCGGAGCGAGAAACGCCGCGATGTTGTAAGATCTACGATAAACGCGCAAAATAAATTTGTGTGCGGCGTAAAATAGCGCGGATATAAAGTGGGCGTTGCGAAATTGCTCGGGCGCGAACGTTGCAAAAAAATACGACCTCGCATCGATTTTTAGTCGGCGCGATAAAAAGCGCTGGCTTTTGGTACTGTCGCGCCTCGAAACTTTGTGATTTTGCTCCGCCGCTTGCTTGATACGCGCAGTTTCAATCTCGCAATCCCGTTACTATTAAATAAAAGCTCAAGATTTTCGTCGTAAATTTTTCGCTTTTCTATATTTTCGCGCGATGAATATTAAAAGCTTTAACCGCAAGGGAGGTATTTCGAACATCACAAAGCGACCAAGCTTTGCCACTGAAATAGAAATCATTAATCTGTTTTGATTTTTTTTTTCGCGCGCTGTGTATAATTTAAATATATAGTTATATATTAAATATATTATATTAAATTATATGGTTTATGTTATTTAATTATTTATAGTTCATATTATTTAAACATATAGTTATACATACGGTTGTACATCGAGACAAAATAGTTTGGCGAGATTTAGTGAATAATATACGACCAACTTTCACCGAAATATCTTTTTCGCTAAATACAACGAGAATACGTTTGACAAATTGCGCGCGTAACGATAATTCTATTTATCGACGTAAGAAACGAACAAGTGATAAATGAACGGTGATTAACCTCACAAAGTGCTCGACTGAGTTATCTCCGACTTAAAAAAATCACCGGATTTCGTCGTGCGATGAAATAATAATATAGTCGTCACGGATTTCGTTACCAAGCGAATTAATATGCGAATTATCGCGAGATTAGAAGATCGCCTGCGAAGTGCGATCCTTATCTTACAAGACGTGCCAATTAGGTCGGTAATCTCGCACAAATAAGAGGGCAATCGTGTTAAAACGATTAGGAGAGAGAATATCGCACGCTCTATTCCCGGATATATCGCAAAATGATACAAACAAAATATGATTTTATTAATAGTCCGCACACGTGAATATTTGCATTGCAAATATCGCGTCCGACGAATCAACCAACGTGCGGAATTAACGCAACGACACCCTCTGCACCGTACCTTTGTGCTATAAATACAAACGTGCAAAATATGTGGTCAGTTTAAGCAAATATAGAATTTCAAGAGAAATCGCCGCGAGAGTTGCTCTTTTCCGTCGTAAATCGCTTCGGAAACGTTCACCGGTCAGCAATCGCATTTGTGTCTTCCATAAACGTTTCGAAGAGAACTCAAGCCGGATGTCGGGAAAATTGGGCCGGAAGCGATCGGATATTAAGCGCTTGTTAGAACTTGATGATTATCTCGAAACTTGGGCGCAGCGATTGATAGCTGTGCGCGGGGATGGCAGTAACGGTAATTAATAATCTCGAGCTTCGAAATGGAGGTGCAAATATCCAATCTCGCCGGCGGCTTGTCACTTGAGACCGCGCGTATGTTCTTCTCCACGAAGCTCTGCGTGATTTGATTGATGGCATCTGATTATCACACACAGATATGGACTCCGCTGCGCTGCGATCGTGGTGCATTTCGACATGCGACATAAGGTGCTCGAAGATCTAACCAAATTATGTAAACAGGCCGCTGTAATGGGTCAGTTAATGTCCTTACAACTCTCGGTGCGTATGACGATTAACGTCAGAGACGCACACTGTCCTCTCCTTAGCTAAAATATCCTATCTAGCGTATCGGAAGAATCGGAAAAAACTGATGTTTTATTCTTTTGTTTGTGCCATATCAGCAGTTAGGACAACTAAGTTGAACACTTTCTAAACATCTATAAAGCCTTTAGGACTTTCTAGCTTTATTTAGAAGATGAAATGTGTGTAGAACTTCCAATATCGCAATATATCTTGTGAAAAATGCAAAAAATGCGAGACAGGATATTTTAACTAAGGACAGTGCGGTACAGTGGACAGAGAGCTGCGTTTATATACGATCTCGACATGTGTTTTCTTTGTTACATTATTTGATATTGAAAATTATTACTATTATCATGGATAGTAAGTATTATGTCAGAGAGAAACTGTGCAGAAAAAAAATACGCTGTTTAAAATGTACTTAGTCATTTTGTTTTCAAGAGCTATTACAATTATGCGTGTAAATAATTATATTATTGTTTTATTTTTTCTGCTCTCTTTGTTAATAATTATGTCTTATTTTTCCATATAGTTTTTTTTTTCATACGTGCATATATTCGCGCTTTTTTCTTTTTCTACGTATTTTCTACGTGTTATTTACTGCTAATCTTAGTATACGTAATGCGCGTATTTCTTTCCCTCATCCCGTCTTTAGACGTACGTTTAAGGCACGATAATAGCGCACGAGCCACCGACAATCTTTTTCCGCGCGGTTCCGCGCACCAAGTGCGTGTGTGAAGGTAATTGGTTGCCGAGGCACGTGATGGTTTTATTATTTGACGCGTGACGTAATGGGGGATGGTTGGGAGAGTTACGGTAACGAGGAATAATTATACAGCCTACGGATAATGTGTCGATTATATATATTAACGAATATTGTGTATGTTCTTTTCAGAGAGATAGCAAACTCTGTCAGTTACAATAAAATAAAAAAACTGAAAACACAGTATCACTTTGAAAAAAATTTATACGTTATATTTTTTATTCCGTATGATTTCATTCCTTCACTATTTCCTAAGCGAAGCAAAATCTCTCGCGCGTTCGCGCGAAACCACGAGAGAGCAGGATGAAACTCATGAGGCGTGAACCGTGAGTAACCCCAGATTATCTCGTTAAATTTATTGAGCGCACAAGCGAGATTGCGAGTGTCCGAGTTATATTCCGGAAAACGAAACGTGCGATTCTCTAGGTGCGCGTCAATAAGGCAGAAGCCTGCTCCTTTTATTCGTCCGGTTCCTGCTGGCGACGATGCGTTGCTCAACCGGGTTAATCGCACACCGCAGGCCACGGAGAAAATTCTAACCACGCCGTAAAACTTTTTCCCGAACTCGACGTAACAGCATACGCGACTTAATAACGCGCGTATTTTCTCACAGAAACGCAGAAAATCGTCACGCGGCGCGGCGCCGCAACAATGTCGCACGAACGAGCAGATGGCAGCACATTGCGTGCGCGTCCGCACTCGCATCGGTATTGTATTTGTATCCAAAATTACTGCGTACGCACGCAAACAAAAGATCGGACAAAATCCATCTTCGAAATATGTTCTCGCGAGATGCGCGGTGGTGATTTAATGACATCTAATGAAGCATGATAGGCAGCGTCAGGTGCATCGATGCGCTTCCCGCATCGCATTTGCAACCCTCGCGAACATCGGTTGAATCGCGCGAGAACATGCTGAATTATTTAACACGTACGTTGACTGCCGCGCTTAATGGAACACTCGGTTGAATTTATCATGGCGCCAGAGTGAGATAGAGATATATTTTTTTTTGTTTCGACGCGTAAACATTAACCACGCGGAACTCGATCGATTATCAACACGCTTGGTCATTTTTTTATTGTCCCGGTATCGGAGTCACAAATATGCTCACAAATAAGTTATCGCACGATTTGTTTTTTTTTTTTTTTACTGCCCTCCATTTAACTTTTTCTTTTATAAACTCTTTATTCTCTTGATTAAGAGTTGCCTTGTCGATAAAACTTCAGATTTTGTCACGAATATGACAAAATGTCTTACATATTTAACTGAATTCAATTTATAAGTAGGTCTCGTGAATGTAAAGTTAATTGAGATTTGATATCTCTGAGATGTTACATCTTTTTATAGCTCCGTTTCTACAGGAAACTGTTAAAATTTTGTAGACAACTTTAAATAATACAGAGAGAGTATTTATAACAGATTACAAAATGAAATGCAATCTGTATAACACGGAAAAAAAAGATGTTGAATCAACAGTATCGGTTTAATTGAAATATATCCTGTTGATGCAACATCAATATCATTTCACTATACACAGATAGTTGCTTTAAGAATCTAGACATTAAATTAATCGCATACGCAATTGAGTGAACTATTTATTTTTGTGGCAGCCCGTGACGTCAACTTTAATTGAAGCAACTCTATTTTTTTTTCTGTGAAATAATAGTAAGTAATTAAACTTTTGTATTTTTAGTAATTATCAAAGAATCGTAGGAATGTGTGAAATTCATAGTGTCTAAGTATGTAAGAATATTTTCTCTCTTTGTTACCTCATTAATTCAAGTACTATAGCTGCCATGTAATTATCATAGAATGCCATAGAAGAGAGCAGTGTTTCAAGGCACAATTGCATAAGAGAGAAGAACGTCGTACGACCCATCTGCTTGGTGAATTTTAAACGAATTCAGGACAAACGAATTAGGTCGCATCCGGAAAATTCATTTTTCCTTTCTAACAGAAGACGGGACATTGTGTTTTACTCGCGCAAAAATCTCAATTTTTTGATCGCCAAATTAGGAACGCGTTTTATAACCCGGAAAAGAATCGCGGTGTCGTCTCTCCTTGTAAGGGTGACAAATATCTGAACGTAAGAATTCATACATTATCATCATTATTCTTGAACGTGTCTCAGAAAGCCACTTTCTTAAGCGCAAATTCTGAGGAAGCGATGCTGCACCTCCGATAATATCGGGCATATAAATCATTTAATCGTTTCTCATCGATTTACTTTGCGGAGCAAAACAAAATGCTCGAAGAAGAAAGATGTAAGATACACAATAGGTACGTATGCTATTTTTATTACAGAGAATATATATTATTGAACTTTTGCGACGATGTCCCAAATCACATTTATGACATACAATTTTAGTATTTTTGTATTTTTATGTACACTAAAGTAAAAATATACCAACAAAGTAAATAAATAATATATATCTAACTCTATACATTTAATTTTTCATTATCTTATAATAATTAAGTAATCGTATTTTAGTTATATAATATAACAATTATCATAGTATAGTATATTATAGTATATTAAGTTTTAAAATGATATCTTATCCTGCAGTGTCTAATATTTACAAATACTTTCAAATATTTACAAATAATAGTAAAATATCTATTTTTTTTTTGTTACTAGACATTGCAGGACCAAAATATTTTGAATAATATAAACCATATATATATATATATATCTCCGATTGTGACATAAGATAATAAAAAAATGTAATTTATATATTTCAAGATAAATTTAATAAATTTTGAGAACGTAGAGTTGGGTGGAACTTCGAATGTGGGATATTTTCGCCTAATGCAATTTCGTCAGCGAGCGTTTTTTTCATCTCCCGTTGATGATAAAATTACGGGAGGCTTGGTGATGGCATGCTCTTTCTACAGAGTGTGCCTAGGTAAGGGGATACAATACCTATATAAAGCTTGAATGAAGATGCTCCCAGCTATTCACTCTCACCTTTCTCATAAGCGCGCGCACAACGCAAATCTTCGGACCGAAGAAAGATCGACTATCTGGTGGCAACAGTTTTTCCGCAAAAAGGATTTCACTTATAGGTGAGTCACTTTACTTTTTAATTCTAAAACATATCATATTGACACGTATACATATACTCTGTGGCTCTAAGAGAGAAATTGTCGATACTTTTACTTTAGAAATGTGTGTGATAAATTACATTTCTTTTCTCTCGCGTTCGCGACATGTCAAAAACTATAAAAATTAAGGTATTTCTAAACTTTTTACTTAATATTGTTATATAACTTTTAAATAAATTAGAAAAAACTTACTTATAATTACATATAATTTAAATTTTACATTAAAACAATAATAATTTTAATAAGTGTTTATATCTCACTTTGAAAAAGTAGCTATAGAATTTTTATTAGAAGGGTTGTGTGTGATGCGTGTGACGTTTAACTGAACGTTTTATTAAAATCGCATATTGTCCTCGAACTCGTTTAATGTCAAAGCCGCAAGCAAGCCTCTTAGCTAAAAGAGAAAAGAGAAGCAAGTGTGAGAATCATTGTGTGAGAGTGAGAGTGAGAAATGATGATTGCTCGTTTTGGTCACCGCATCCTCGAAGAAAGTGAGTATACTCTGATGAGAATACACAAATATATACACACATGCGTGAGCACGAAACGCACAACGATGATTCTGAACACACACTTGTTGCACTCACATACTCGATGCAGATGCCATTGAGTTTATCTTTGTGTTTTTCGAATATTTATGACAACAAACGGTCAAACGCGTCAAGTGTCAAGAAAACAACTAACGAATAACAACTGTGTTCTCTTCACTTTCAGTTACAATAATCATTCCAAATTATTCAACAAATATTTGTTATTACAGTTAAAAGTTTTGCGTCCATTTATATAACACAAAAAACTACTAACTTTTTCGATACTTATAAATTGTTAGTTTTTTTTAATTGCAAAGGAATTTTGAAGTTGGTTTACAAAAAGCAAACGCTTATGAAAAAGATTGTAAAGTAAAAATCATTTTTTATTATATTTTCTTTTGATTTTACGCATATATTATATATATATATATATATATATATATATATAAGAAAATTGTTTATTAGTTTTTCACACACATCTCGTGACATTTATCTACACAGATTAAACATTACGAAACACGCGAGGAAACAAGAAAAGTTTGCGACATCTTTCGGCTATAGCACATACTCTAATAAAAATGTAAACGCAGTGATGCAAAGAGCGGCGAGAAAACATTGAAAGGTTTTAACCTGTACACAGTGCATCGACGAGTTGTGTCACTATAGCTGCTAATAAAGCAATTATTAATTTACCGCGATTTCCCGGTACATCGCACTCTCGGTTATAAAATCCGTGATGGATTCAGATAACAATATTTAATAGGAAAAAAAAAAACATTTGTTCACAATTCGTGTTAAGTAATATAATCCAAGAACGCGTAAAAATTGAGCAACGCACGCTATGTAAACTTTCTATAATAAGTAAAATTCTCGACATTATATTTGATTGATTTGAACTGAGTGAAATGATCTTCGATCGCCTCAAGATATTCTCCAATACGCTTCTTAATATAAACCTCGCATCACACGTGCGCGCGCGTTTCTCGAATATAATATTCTTACTAATTTGACCAATCGCGCGACGACGACGAGAAAAATAAAACTGTCCTGGAAAGAAAGTAATTTTGATTTTAGCGCAATCGACAAATCGATGGCCCAATTTCAAAGAGGTTGAAACACGTTTTTGAAACATTTTTCGAGCTGGATGCATAATTTAAATTGTAAAAGCGTGTCTTCGTGTGCAGCGACAAACTTGATTTAGATAATGCCGTTGATATACGTGTCACAAGTTGTTTTATTATGCAATTATATTACGAATTAAATGTTTGCGCTTTCTTCGATGAAAAAATTACACACAGATGTTCTCTTTTAAAAATCTACGAATATCTTTTCCGAAATGAGTCATCAAAATTGTCTATTTACTGCGCTTTTTGCATTCGTCTTACACAGTGACATCCTTTCGCTCAGCCGCGGTACTTAAGATGCGTTTTCTACCCACTGCATAATAGTAAAGACACGTGTGTCGGAGACTTGACGAAAAAAAAAAGAGAAAAGACGATAGACATAGCGGGAGAGCGAGGATGGACCCAGGCGGTTGTATGTGCGCAAGAATATTAAATGTCAATGAACGTCCTGAAAACGCGTGCATGTTCGTCCGTGCGAAGAATTTAACAGTAAAGTTCACGCTTTCCCGCAGGGACGCACAAAGCTTTTTTTTGTACTATCATGTAAAAATTTACAAACGACTCGTTGAAACGGACGGATGGACTCGACGCGACGGAGCCAAGTCTTTACGATTTTTTTACACGGATTGATAAAAATAGCGCTCGGTAACATGTCGCTAAATTTATCGCTGACGAAAACCAGCAAAGCGAATTTTTTTTTTCGATAACTCAATAATTGTCAAAGCGAGAAATCGAAAAGGATTGAGCGGTGCGTAAATCGTCTTGTCGACGAAACGCGATAAAAACGCCCGCGGTGAGGCGAGAGAGGTGATCAGAAAAGAAGAAATGTAATCCCGCGCGTTCAATCAATTAACACGGTCAAGGAATTCTAGTCGTTTGCAATTTTTGCCGTTGGCAAATTCGATTGGTATATGTTTCCAAATAAAAATCCCATTTTTCCCGGCTCATCGCGCATTATACAACGATTACGTATTCGCGGAGTCGTCGGCTTCTGGCATTGTTAGAAATCATTCGACGAACATCGACGATTTTTCACACATTGACATGTGCGGCTTCGTTTTTAAGCAGACTGCGCCAGTAGCAGCGACGGCAGCGACGTTAGCGCGTCGGTGTATAAGGAAATCGATGTCCCCGTAACCCAGACCTATTGGACGTAACAGTTTTCACTGCGCGAGATCCAAGCCCCGGGCACAGTATATAAACCGCTGCTTGTGCTTAAATCGTTTCGTCATTAGCGTCATTCGCGTCATTAATGTCCGGCGCGAGCGATTCTCCGCTTAATTTCAAATTTAATTTAACGTGCTACGAACAATTTCGCGTTTGCCATCGCGAGCTAAATTATTATACGCGCGCGCGCGAACTTCTAGAGAAAGATGTATCGCCGTAATTTCATCTACGTGGACGTACCTCTTGCCGTTTATGCAATAGCGTTGGACAGAATGGCCTCGTTTTGCACCATTCTTCTTAATAATATACAGAAATATACGTGCGTTTATTAAAAATATCATAAAATTTACAAAACATTTTTAAGCTTTTTTAAAAATAGAATTACAGCGAGCAAAGTGGTTTGTTAATCCTATTGTCGATAATCATAATAATTGTGCAATTATTTCGTTGTATTTGTTCGTTGTAACACTCAAATTGCTCTCTGTTACAAGACTTCAACACATTGTGAATCAATTAAATATTCTCATTAAAAATCTTTATTCGAATCCGATCGCAATTCTTGCCGACGATCGAACAGAGAGTCTAGACGCATTGGATTTAAAATTGTACTAATCTCTCGGATAGCCAAGTTTTTCCGTGGCGTGGCTCGATTCCGCGAGAAAGACGTTTGTTATGAAATCTCCATAATAAACGAGTGCTGTCCCGCCTCGTTATTAAAATGCCGACATCGACAACTGAGCGACCGGCGATGTGGCTAGAAGAAAACCGCAGCATCTCAAGTGCATGCTACACTTGCCTAATCGCGCGACCGCAAACAGCGATGTTACGGCCGGGCCGGCTGCGCAAAGCTACACGAATTTCGCACGATAATTACATGACGCAGATCCGTCAGTCTGTTGTATTTCTTTAAGACGTGAATTATGATATCCTAATATAACGACCGAGTTGGTTGTGGGTTTCGAAAGAGGCCGCCGAGTCACCGCGTCGCACGCTGCGCCGAGAGCGCGTGAGGAAGGGTGAGTGCTAATTAACGCGTAATTAGTACATCGGCGCGTTAATTTGATTTGTTACCTGACCGTCGTGAATCGAGACCGTCGTGAATATCAGTCTCGGTTGAATATTCCATCGCGCGATATTGCGTTCACTGTAAATTATAAAAACGAGAACGCGCTTGTAAAATTCATCGTAACTCGATGCGCACAAAAAATTCGCACGCGTTATCGTAAAACCGCGACAATCAATTGTCTATTGCTCGGTAATTTAACAATATCGACGCCGATATCAATTACGCATTGCACATGTGGCAATTATATTAAACAGAAGCGATGACAAATACAATTTTCGCGGATGTAACAGGTGTGTCATTTGTCGATTACAATTTTTGTTTGAGTGTTACAGTGTCCGCACTCGCGTAAAGCTTTTTTTCCAAATTTTTGTGATGTTCAAAAGTATTAATTGTTACCGCACGAGTGTTACGTGACAATGGCTTGGTTGTTCTCATTAAAAAAAAAAAAAAAAAAGAAACATTTGAATATACTCTTCAAATCGTGAAAACTATCTTTATTCATTCTCGGACTTTACACGTGCGTTCTTAATTTTTTTTAATTTAACTTAATTTAATTTAATTAAATTAAAATATGCAATATGCGCAATCAAGTCGATTCTTCGCTATTACAGCAACAAAAATCTTTCTCTCATGCTTATTTCTGTAACTGAACGTAGCGTGAGACTCGGGAAAAATGTTCGCACACTCGTATCAATTCCTATGAAGAATTAAGTTCAGAGATTTGCAGAACTAATGATTTATGAGAGAACGGAGCTTTGCGTAAAATCCGGGATTTGTGGAAACGTGAGTTTTTAGATTAGATTCGAAGGCAGGAATCAAAGATTTGGATAAATAAAACTTTATGCCATCAAAATTCCATGGAAATCAAAAAGCTATGTATCCGATCATTGAAATGTGAACTTGATAATCTCGCTAAAAATCAGAAATCTATAATCGTTATCCGTGAATAATAAGCGCAAAGAAAAACATTTAGAGGGATCTATATAGAACGATATCATATATAATGTAGATCACGAGAAATGCGTACGCGCGTACACATGTAAAAGCAAGCGATTTGTATGTGTTTCTAGCGGCGCGACTTTCACCTTTCACCTCGCTCGCGCACGATTCCACTGTTGACTTCTCGAACTCTTGCACAGATACGATGCAGCATCGGCGCATCCGATCGGTACGTGCTGTAGTAGCGCCGAACAACGACCAAAGAACGCGTCACGATTCGGTTTCACTAGCGGATTCGTGTTGGCATCGAATCGCGCCGATGGAAAGCACGATGCTCTCTCGCAAATAAGATTTAACCAAGAGTTATCGTGAAGATTTCGATTTCGTCGAGTGACAAAATAATGACGCTCATTTAACGGCGGAACTTCCGTCAAAAAAAAAGTTCGGTTGACATACATTTTGTACACATATAATATTATATACATATGTACATATCTAGTGTTTTGTGATGCAAATGAGCAACAATTATTTATACAAATGGTTGATGCCATTGCGTGCGCATGTAACTGCCACAATTATATAGTTATTATTATATTACAATAATTGTAGTGTTGATTATACTAGCGTGTTTCGTATTATATTTAAACTGTAATATTAAATATTTATTGATTTGTTATTACATATAATCAATTAAATATTAAATTTTGAATTGCAATTTAATTCTTTTCATCAAATTCTGTTTCAATATTCCCGTGCGTCTCGAGAGTTCTTGTTCTATTTCTAGTAATTTCTTTATCTTTACAATGAATATATATAATATTGCTTCACATGAGAAAATTGTAGCTAAGCAATGCGAGAACTTATGTGAAAAATTAGGTTTATAATATTCTAAAATATTGAGTAACATCAATATTAATCGTTGTGCGTGAAACAACAGTTTTTTATTTGCGCGGAAGAACGCAAGGTTAATAACATCTGGATAATTGAAAGTATGAGATTAAATGCTCGTGAGGTACGTATCTGTAATCTTAACGAGGGCGGGGGAGAGCGGGCGAATTATGAGATGTGTGTGAGACGAGACAGCTAAGAGAGTCTGCGCGTAATCCGTCCTGACGAAACACGCCGCCAACATTCGTCGCCGCACGTGAGAAGAAGCGAACAATAATGGAAACGGCGCCTGGCTAAAAAAATATTCAGCGATCGTAATCCGAGATTAAAGAACGAACGCTGTTACTCGCACGCTAAACTTTCCGCTAACGTTCTGTCGAAATAATTGTGCGCAATATCTTTTTTGTTTTTAATTATTCTATGCGGCGATTAATTTCGCTAGCAAACTAGAGAGCAAGACCGAGAAGCGGGACCTTGAAGACCTCAGTCGGCCAAGCTGCGGCAGGACAATTATCCATTCGGTCATCGCTTGTCGAAATACTACACCTTCTCGCCTAAAATTAATTTTAGTCGTGTGTGCAATTTGGAACCTTGAACCGCTGGCAATTACAAGCCAATTACATGATCGTTATGATAACTATCGGCAATTTTGCTTTCGAAATTGGGAAAAGAAGTAGATAGAATATGTAGAAGAGATACATCTCGCTCTGTATACGCGCTCTTCTGTATGCGCTTTCAAACCTGCGCGCGAAGACCTTGAAGAAGCGCTTAACGCGTGTGTACATAAAAACAATTTTTATACAACTATCGTTGGTTTTCGTGCGTATCAGAACGCGGAAATTCAGACCTTGAAGAGAAATCACGCCGCGCGTCGTCTATGTACTCTCGCTTCTCTTCTCATAATAATAAGTCATCTCGTCTGTGCACGGTGACGTCAACTGTCAAAAGCCGCGATCACGGCCATAGATTTCATAATGATCACTTTCTACTTTCGACGATGAGACCGCGTCTGCGGAGCTCATCATCCTTGGATACATCCTCGTACTAGCAGCCGCGTGTCGACCCTCAACACATTTGACCCTCACACCGCGATTTCGCGAAACGATTATTTTTGCCGAAGACATTCCGTTCGCACAAAACCGAGACTATGCTGACTCGGCACAGTCCTTTTGAGTGGGCGGAAAAAAAAAGAAATCAAAATTATTGATCGAGATAAATTTACAGGCGGAGGATGAGGCTTATCGCGACGATCTTCGTCGTCGCTTTCTCGGGCGCAGCAGTGGGTCAAGATTTCGGCGGTCACGCGCTCTTCGTGAGAACCCCGGACGCGGAACCCGGTAAGAAAAATTCGCGAGGCTAGCACAAGTCCGTCTTAAGCGCGATCGGAGATAGAGAAAGAGAGAGAGAGAGAGAGAAAGAGAGTAGCGGTACAGTTGTTCTGTAGCTGGTAAAATGTTAATTTGATCACAAACGAATGGTTTGAAATTCATTAGCACGCTCGAGAGTCCAACGGGCTGCTGCCCCAGCATCGCCGGCAGACGTGATGGCGCAAAATATCCTAGAGTGGATTCAGGGACTCTACCAGCAGGGCGCACGTAAAAGTAGGTTTCCGACTTACAGCCGTCGACAGGAAACGGCGCGATATATGAAGCCGTCCCATCGCCACGCGCGAGTAAACGAGTTGTTGCTCTTCTTTTTTTTTTTTTTTTCATTCTGTCATAACAACTGACTTTAGCTATCTGACGCTGCGCGCTGATTTATAGACAGTTCAGTGCCGCTGATGATCAGAGGGAGTGCTACCACTGGATGTAAATTGCGATTTTGTGCGCAAAAGCTGCTACTATGCGTAGCCAACGCCGCAGTATCGATTTAGATGTTAGAAATACGCGAAATTATTAATCCATAACTCGCCCGCGCTATTAATCAATCATTTTATCGTGACATCTGGACGTCACAGAAGTCTCCTCATGTTCGACGCTGGGATTGGCTTTATGCACGCTTGATCCGACCGACAGCAAATCATTTTTACTTACAACGCACCACCAACTTGATGCACCAATTTAAATCGAGCCGCACACATGTACACATTTTCATTTTTTTGTTAAAATTTTTTTCCGTAAACATAGTTCTCGCAAATAGTGATAAACGCATGCACTTGTAAAAAACTGTTTATATAGATTGTAGCTGTATAATCAATGTCTATAAAACAATATACTGTACTTGCATTTTTTAACGGTAACTATTTTTTTTATCTTTTGTTATCAATAATATATTTAAAACAATTTGCACTAATTTGTTATCTTATTTAATCTATTACTTATTTAACCAATTTTTCTTTTTAACATAATCAACAAAAATAAACTTTTACAACAACAACAAAATTAAGAAAAACCTACAGTGAATTATATTTACTCTACAAATGATTTTCCTAGAAAGTTAGGTTTTTTGCAATAGGTTTGTATTGTCGTCTTCGTGAGAATCGCACAACAATAGATTCTCGCTTCCGACAAGCCCGCATATTTTTACAGTTCGCCAGCAATCGGAATCGAACGCATATCTGCCACCCTTCAGCACTCAAAGACCGCCCGAGAAACCTCGACCCTTCCAACCGGCCACTCAGCCGAACGGCGTGACGAGTTTCCCCGCACAGAGGCCATCGTCGCTCTATACTCCACCAAACACTGGTTTTCCATCACCCTCCCCGACGTTTCCGAGTCAACAACCCTCATCGACGTATGTGCCGCAAGATTTCAGCGGTTCTACATCCTACAATCCTCGTCCGAGCCAGCCTTCATACACCAACACGGGCTCGTCAGCCTTTCCTCCGCTGAGTTCCCCAAGCACCTATGTTCCACCACAGTCGCCATCTTTTCCATCTACCACTCAGGGACCGCCTTTACCCGGCTCTACGATAGACACAGGTGATTTTTCTGGCAGCGGCTTCCAAACTTCTAGCGTTGTTACCAGTACTACAGGCAGTTTTTCTGCAGGAGGAAGTAGCGCAGGAACATTACAACCGCCAGTATCGGGAGGATACTCACCACCAGGTGGCTTCTCCACATCGTACGGATATCCTTCGGAGCAACCTACTCCAAGCTTTCCTACCCCAGGTGGCGGTGGCTATCCTTCTTCTGGCTATCCGAGTTCCACTTCAACGGATGGATATTCATCATCCACGCCCGGGAGACCGTTTCCTCCTTTTACTACGCCAGGTGGGACTGGAGGAGGTGGTGCCGTCACTACTCCCGGTACCCCAGGAACCCCCGGTACCCCAGGAACCCCAGGAACCCCCGGAACCCCCGGTGAAGCTGGTGGTGAAGAAGGTGCCGATATAAGTTTTTTTTCCATAATCTATACGATCAGTGGCAATCAATAGAAAGAGAAAAAATAATTTGTAATCTTGTGTCATCAAGGCACTGAGGACGATCTCAATCATCCACCACATATTCATAATCTTGACGTCGTGTGTAGCAAGACCATGATGACAATTAACATTGAATTCAATCGCGCGTTCGATGGCGTTATTTATTCTAAGGTAAACGCAACGAGTGTGTCAAACAAAACGATATCTTATGTTACTATAATGTGTGTTGATAATGTTATCCTATTGTTATCAAATTTTAGGGATTCTTTATGGATCCGGAATGCAGATACGTAGAACAGAATTCTGGTCAGACGATGTACTCTTTCACTGTGAGCATGGACTCGTGCGGTACTCAATTTATCAACGAGTTCGAGGGTGAAGCAGGCCAAGCGTATTTGGAGAATGTTCTTGTATTACAAGTTAGTACTGAGCTCAAATGCTTTTCCTGATACAAACAATCAAAACATTTCTCTTCCTATACAGCAAAATATATCATAAAGATATCTGGAAGATATCTAAGTATCAGAATATCTGATTGCGTAAATACTAGTCAGATATCACTGAGATATCTGATTTAGATCTCAGATATACTTTGCTGTGTGGGTTATTTATTTAAAATTTATTTAAAAAGAAACTTCGCGTGTGAGACAAAATATTTTTACAATTATGATCTTTACGTTTGTAAATAAACAAAACTCGACATGTAATACGAAGTATTTCTTCGTACTTCTTTAATTAAACCAATTTTGATTCTTAATTAACGTTCCAACTTGTCGGTTTGTATCGACACAACAAGAGTTACAAAATAGCGATTTGTGTACACGATAATCGTGCACTTATTAAACTATGTTAGTACACTTTGCGAAGAAAGAACAATTTGAAATCGGAAACGATCTCGACAGATATTCTAAAGAATAATTGTGAAAAATATGTATAGGGCAATTATCAAACGCAACTCGTAATTTTGTTAGTGACCAGTATAAATTTCGAGAATCGCGATAATCGGACGTTTGTGAGACATCACGCCACTTTTCGCGCGCATGGTCTTACACATTGAACAAGATAACTATTTTGTTTTTAGAACGAACCGGGTATACAAGAAGTCTGGGACACAGTGCGAAGAGTGCGATGCTTATGGGAAGGAAACATCAATAAAGCTCTTACAGTCAATTTTTCAGTAGACATGTTGAACCAAGAGATCGTTACTTTCAGCGGCGATACGGCTACGGCGAAACTCGATATTCAAATGGGTAAAGGACCTTTCGCACCTGCGGCTGACGGACTCGTGAAGATCGGAGAAACAATGACCTTGGTTGTCACTGTGGAAGGCGATCCCGGTTTCGATCTTCAAGTAAGCGTGTTAAAGAATATTTTTTATTTATATGTACCGTGTGTTTCCATAAACTTGATTTCAAATGACAAGTAAAACTTGAAGAAATAAAATTTAAGTTAATATGTAATTTTGTTCAAGGTGCGCGACTGTGTGGCACGTGATGAATCTTCGTCGAACATGTTGCAACTCACTGACGAAAGAGGTTGCATCTTGAAGCCAAAACTGTTCGGTGCTTTCCAGAAGACAAACGACACCGGAAACACAGGCGCTTCTATTATTGCTTATGCGTTTTTCCAAGCTTTCAAATTTCCTGACGTTATGGATCTCTTCATCGAATGTAACATCGAGCTCTGTAAAACAGATTGCGAGCCTTGTCCAGAAGAGAATCAAGTAAGATACAAAAACAGTCACATTAACGATATAAAATTCGACAATTTTCTGCAAATTACAAAAATTATTATTTTTATTATGTGTATAATCGTGATAGTACACTTCAAAATATTGTTTTCAGCAAATCGAACCGGGTAGACGTCGTCGGTCGGTAACGTACACGCCATCTTCGAACATCACGACGAATCCGGTTCTGTTGTCGGATCCAATACGTATCGGTCGACGCTTCAAAGTGATCATGCTGGATGATTTGAGCGCAGCGTCCAGTCAAATTCTCGAAAGCATGGAAGAAGCGGCAATAGAAAAAATGACAAAGGCAACTAATGTTTGCATGAGTAACAGTGGTTTTTACACAACCTTTTCCGTCATGCTAAGCACGCTCTTTATCGCCGCGATAAGCACGGCTGTGCTATATGTGAAACTTCAACGGATCCGTAGAACAAAATTCGTGGACTCGTAAGAGGATGATCTTTACAGTATTTTTTAATTTTACTACCCTTCTCCCCTCAACAACGGCAGGAAGTTGCTTAGTGAACAATAAACGCGTGCCAGTAATTAAATAATAATTAAGCAATTAATAAGCGATCGTTTTATCCTATTGCTTCGTTTAGTTATGAAGGAATTGCTGGGAGAAATGTCGAAGAAAAAAATTGTATACGCAGAGATATATCCGGAATTTTGTTGTCAACAGCTGTCATTTAGTTAGCAAAACAATTGCGACGAAAATTTTATTCAAACCTCGTTGCTTTTTTTTTTTTTATATCCGTAAATTTTGATATGTAGCCTGTTATCTGAGCATAAGAAATTTGTTCTTTGCCTGGCAGCAGAACAAGGATACAGCCATATATTTTACATATCAATTTATAACCATGTCTAACTATTTGTGCAATCCTCGGACAATACTGCTCATTTGCGTTATATTGAATACTTGTGTTGTATTTATTACATATTTTTCAGTAATATAGATCTTAAGAATATCACAATAAATTATAATATTTGTAAAAAAAGAAAATATCTTATGCCTCTTTCTGCTTTATCAACTATATTCTTCGCTGATTTATACAATATTTATCTTCCAGGTAAATATTATTATGTCTTTATTTTCTGTTCTCTTTTAAATTATCCTATTCGCTCTCTTCTATATTTGTCATATTTCATTAAAAAAGATTATTTTACAAACTTTGAATACAAATTTTCCTTTATCTGTTTATGTATAATATCTCGAATAATTCACGTATTCTACAAGATCTTACAATCATAAAATGAATTATTTTACTTCGATGATTACTATTGCAATTTAAAAAAAAACTTGGGCATGAAATTATTATTTATTCTATAATATTGTTACTGACTTATATTAAAAGTTTTGACACACAAAATAGTACTTGATCATTATTCCCTTGATATCAAGTTGAACTAATGATTTTGACCGACATGTGTGTATTTATTAATTTGTTAGTCTATTAGATCAAATTTAACATGCATGAAATAACGCTAACATTGCCAAGTCTTTATTGACAATTTTATTGTAATTCAATCATGTGCTTACATTAACGCTATCGTTTAAACGTGTCATAACGATGCAAACTATAGCGATCATCGTCGCGATTTCCTTGTCATAACAGCATACACATATATGTAATAAACTGGTGATTATACTGTTGATAAACAATCAAGACGACGCAGCTCGATGGCAGCCATGATCAACATTACAATGGCACGCGCGCGCAAGACGTCACAGTCTCGATTATTGCGTTCAAAGTTGCAACAGTGTTGCAGACTGAAAAATTGTTTCACTTAATAATAAATAAAAAACATTTGTCATAAGATGTAAAATTATACTTCAATAATAGTGATAATAAGCGAAACTTTGAAGAATATATTTTATTATTTGATTTGTTATAGAAGTTGTTAGATACAATTATTATTTGTGTGTGTAAAAGAATTCTATCTCATTGTCGAATAATACGTATATTTCTCAAAAAACAAAACAACCATAGGTTTTTCTAGCGATACAAACAAGAAACACACACACATTTTTCAAATGTTTTAAAATACGTTTACATACGTATGTCGCAGCAAATCATATTATTATTGCTTTGCACGGAGAAAAACAAAGGGCCAGAATACGATATCGAAAAAAACGTTGAAGAAAGATAAATTGCTTGTTTTTTTTGTTGCGGAATTAACCCTCAAAGATGATTGTGCAACATGACTTGATGTTTTGTTGTTATTCTTTGTGTTTCCTTTAACATTGCTGAAATCAATAACACTACAATCTGACAACAAATTCAAATCATCGGAACTTATCTCGATAAATTTACGTTGGTTTATCGATTTCCTGCAAAAGTAAATTATACTATCACGAGTGAATATATAATTGCTGAAATATAATCTAAAGTTATTGCGATTTTTGCGATAATTTTAGAAATAAATTTTTTATATTTTTCAAAAAGTAGATATTAATTTTATTTTTACCGTTTGTTCATGTTTTCCATGTCTGGAGAACTCCAAGAATCGCTTTCGGTGTTTCGACTAATATGAATATCAGACGTATATTTCTTATTATCACATGATCGACATTCGCATTTTAATGTCATGATTTTTAATAATGTGACCGATCGCGGATCATTGCCAACGTTTGGCGATTTGTTGGTCGGTGTAGGTAAATCTTCGAGTTCTTCGTCAGCATCCAGTTCTGAACTTTTCTCGAGATACCAACTATTCCTAAGCGGAAAATATTTTTATCTATTGTAGGCAAAACGTTTGTACGTTATAAGAATATAAAAGGATTTGTTAAAAAAATTTTTTTTTAAGGTTTAACTTACGGTGAATTTTTATATATAGGTTGCAAAATTGTTTCGGTTTTCGAGATTTTACAATCGAATACATTTGAAGTTTCCTTCGGTAAAATGTTACTTAATTCTCTAAAATCACAAATTATTTTTCATCGCTACGCGATATATTTAATGTTTATTGTATACTGATAAGATAAAAAATTATTAATTCACAAAATAATTATTCTATATATGTACTGATATAGTTATTTTATT